>NC_057813.1:184254446-184490901 GCF_018294505.1 Triticum aestivum | reverse complement strand
TAAAAGAAATGCCACAGTCGGACGTCTGAGCGACATCACATAAGGGGCTTTTAAAAGAAATGCCACAGTCGGACGTCTGAGCGACATCACATAAAGGGCTTTTAAAAGAAATGCCACAGTCGGACGTCTGAGCGACATCACAGAAAGGGCTTTTAAAAGAAATGCCACAGTCGGACGTCTGAGAGACATCACATAAAGGGCTTTTAAATTCACCAGTAAACAATACTCATAATAAACATTCAAACCATGAGAATAAACGGGTTAGTCCATCCACAGGGATAATCATTCAATCGGACTTAGCACTCATGCGATTCACCGGAGTCTCTGTCATCAAAGCTGACAATTGATTAGGATCAGATGGAACGAAACTTGACATGGAAGAGATGATTTGGAGGAATATATGACTCTGCAGAGTTTGTACAAATTTTTTCCCACAGTCAACGGATTTCCGTAGTCACGAAGGACTAGTTCCGTTTATGGTATTTCGGAAGAAAACACAACTAACCGGTACACACCCATCCTACCTCTCGATGCTAGGAATCACCCTAGTCATCGTCCAAGAAAAACTTTTGAGACGGGGAGATCACAATCTCGAATAGCATGGGATCAAATTTATATACGCGCGCTCTAAGGGGTGCCCCCCTCTCGGTCCCAACCGGAAACACCCATGCCCCCTGACCGGATGACTGGCTTTAATCCAGGGCCATGGAACCATCATCACGGCCTCTCCTCTTTGGTGTGTACCATGAAAGTGGTTTGCAACTTACTAAACCATATTCCTTGCGGAAAACATGTGGTAGTACAAGGAAGAAAATGATAGGTACTGGACCGATATGGTTTGACACTGAAGTCACATAGTCTGGAGTAAGACTGGCATGCTACAACACTGCCATCGTACCCATCCTCATGCCAACACATGGCCATTCATATTCACATTCATCCACGTATGGATCATTGAACTCACTCACCTTGTTATCACATAAAATAACGTTCATCAGTATGCTTACCAACATGCCATGAAACTAACTAAATGCAAAACATGCCGAGACACTCATCATATCAAAAGTTCAAACATGCTTGTCTGGTTCAGAGTAGTCGGAGCCTAGCTCGGTGAAGTTCGCAGCTCCGTCACCTCCTTCGGTATCTACGGTTTAAAGAAAATACATGCGCTAACGTAAATACCAAGGAGAGCACAGAAGGTAAACCAAATATTTTTCAAATAAATCAGATAAAAAACTAGACAAAATTTTAAAGAGAACAGAAAAATAATCAATCAAAAATACTTTTCTGATTAAAAGTTATAAGGGTTTTTGTCCAGGGACTTATCTGTGATGAAACAGAAAATTTCCAGGGGCTAGTTTATAAAAGCAGAAAACGCTTCGGTAGCGATTACGCCAGCCCGAAGAGAAAATGCATTCTGCCCGAAGGCGCTTCCAGAAAACGGTTCGAAGGAGAGAGCAGAGAGGCTGACGGTGGGGTCCCACCCGTCAGGTTTAAAATTTCAAATGGGAGGGACGAGGCTCGTCGGCGCCCGAGAGCTGCTGAGGTCGCCGGCGGCGATCCACGGCGAGGCATGGGGATCAGAGGTTACCAATGTGCTCACCGTGTCCTTCCGCAACGGTGTGAGGTGGTGTTGGTCGCCGGTGAGCAGCACGTCGACGGCGGTCTCAACTCCGGCGGACGGTGGTTCGGGCGTGGATGGAGCTCGTCGGAGAGGGCTGCAAAGATTAAATTGAGGTGGGGGTTAGATTACTGGGTGCAAGAGAGGGCTACGGCCGAGGTTTGGGCGCCGGAGGTGGCCTCACCGAAGTGAATCGAGCTGGAGGCCGAGGCGGATCGGGGCGGCCGGAGCTGGGGAAGGAGACCTCCTCGAGGTCCCCCTAGTGGCCTGGCGGGGTGTTGGAGAGTAGTGGGGGTGCTGCGTGCACAAGAGTGAGCTCGGGGCACCTTTATATAGGCGGCCCGAGGCGGTTGCCGTGAACGGAGATTTCCGGCGAGCGATTACGGTGGTGTAGTGCTCGGTCGGGGTGGTTAGGGGGTCGAGCGTCATCACGGAGGTTCAGAGGGTCCGTTTTTGTGCTAAGTTGGCCGAGGTTTGGGGGTTAAGGGCGAGCTCGACGGAACGGGGTGGTGTGGGCCCGTCGGCGGCAGAGAGCGTGCTCCATGCGTGCTGCGCCACGGCGACGGTGCCGCATGCGTGCGCTGGCAGGGAGAAGGCCACGCGGAGCCGAACGGCGTTCCTCCGCCGTTCTCCTCCCTGTCGGCCGTAACGGGGAGCCGGCCGCCGCAAGACACGCCGGCGCAGGCGGGCCAGGGCGCCACCGACGCCAGGGTCGTGCCAAGTGCACGTGTGAAGCTTCGGACAAGCAAGCGAGGCCGCGAGCAACGTGCCAAGTGCACTGTGGCCGCGTGACTGAAACTGTCGAAACTGAAGATGACACTGAAACTGAATTTCTGAACTTTGAACAGTAACAGTGCCCACAAGGTGTTCGACCGAATGAAAATGGACTCTGGTGATTTTTCCTTGAGCTGATTTTTGGTGGAGTGGCTTCTCATTGCCCAAATAGGCTGCCTGAATTTTGGTGGAATTTTTGGAGGAGTGTAGATATGAATTTCACCAAATTTGGCAAATCTGGTCCAAACTTGCAGAGACTAAATTTTGAAAATTTTGAAAAGAGAAGGAGTGGATCAAGATGGTTCTGGGTTATGGATGCTAAGGACAATCTAGGGGAATTGGTTTGAGGTAAATTCTCAAATGCAATAGGGCACTTGCTTTGAAAACCTCTCAGGCTCCAAATAATTTTCAGAATTGAATTTGGGGAAAAATAATTAGAATAAAAATCCAAAACCAGTTTGGATTAGTTGGGACAGATAATTTAGGTTGATCACAAGAGGGAGGGGAGGTTTTGGAGGGGGTTTTATCTCATGGGCAGAAATACAAAGCCAAGGGTGGCTTCAAAGATATGAAAATCCCAAATTTTCATGGAGTTTCTTTTTAAAAGAAAAAAAAATTAAAAACCAAAAATAATTTTGACAGAGAACCAACAGAGAGGAAGTTTGCAAAAGATCAACCCCAAAGTTTGAAAGAAATAAAATCCCTGCCAAGGCAAAAGGAGGTTTTTAAGAGGAAGGTTTTTCTGAAAAAAAGGTTTAAACAAAAGTCTCTCCTCAAAACCACAAAGATTTTGATAAAAACCAAGTAAAATTTTTTTTGGAGTGTCACAATGACTAGCCCAACTCAGTTGTCGCTGGTTAACCCTCGCAGTGATCCGAAGCACATGACACCTAATTTTGCGAGATGACAAGAAACTTTTTTTTAGATTTCTCACCACAACTACAACCATGTACAACACAACCTACACGATATGTAGACGATAGCCAATCCAGGCGTGTCTACTGGAGTCTGGTCACATGCATGGACGAACTGATCCTCCGTGTCTTGTAGGGATCGTCCAGGCACCAACATAGTACAACACTTCTCTAGTACTATCGCTCGTCTCCCTCTTCTATTAAGTCACCCGACTTGCGGGGCCGGGGAGTGTGCCTATGGTCGGTTCTCAGTTGCCATCCCACATTGTATGCGAATGCAATATGACGCGCGTTCCATTCGGATAGCAGCGTGCCAGACCGACTGACCGTCTGGGGTGCGACGCGAATGCGACGGGCATGCTGTATACTCCGTACATGTGTACCGCTGTTTTCTAGACGCTTTGCTCCATGGAGCGGGCGCAAACCATGGATACAAAATTAATATATTGTATACTATTTAAAAGTCGAGGGCAGGGCTTTTCCTGCGCGGTAGGCGGTGGGGCAGTTCCGCCTAGTCGGTT
This sequence comes from Triticum aestivum, assembly GCF_018294505.1. NCBI lineage: Eukaryota > Viridiplantae > Streptophyta > Magnoliopsida > Poales > Poaceae > Triticum > Triticum aestivum. The sequence goes on along the minus strand of NC_057813.1, from coordinate 184,487,071 downwards.
CGAGAGAGACGCGAGAAGACGAGGGAGTAGGCTGCTGCAAACGTAGGGCTGTGTGATTTGACAGCGAGTTACTGCTGGACAGGTGGGGCCCCGTGATTTGACTTGCCATTATCATTTTAACTGCGGCGCTATGACCAGCGTGAGTCTCCCGATTCCTGACCACCTCCATACAGGTGCCTCTCCCAATGCTCCACCATGTAGTAGAGGCTGGCTCTTGCATGAGAGCCCACTTCTCCACTTTTTCCTTGCTTCTCTTTCCTCCACATATGCAAAAATGCCATGTAAAGCGCACTATTGTACTTACTTGCTCCTACAGGTGCTTAAGCTTGCCACATAGGCATAAAGTCTGATGTGGCAAGTTAATCAAGAAGAGAGAGACTAGTTTGGTGACCCAAGGAAGAAACGATGCTAAGCGCGTGTACCTAGGTGAAAAGACAATTTTGAGTTTATAGCTAATTAAATGAAGCAAACTTAGCAACATCATTTCATTGGAAGAGGTCACTCCTTGGCAAATGCAATAAATACTAGTACTCCCTGTGTCCCATTATATAGAACGTTTTTGACACTACACTAGTGTCAAAAACGTTCTTATATTATGGGACAGAGGGAGTACGAAGAAAGAGATAGAGAGGAGTAAAAAAATACACTTATAGCCAACCTTATAACTAACCTTGTTGTAGTATGAGTGACTAAGTGATGACATGCCAACATAAGATAGCCTAACGCACCGTGTTAAATCTTCAAGGGCGCGACCGTGCGAGCGACGCGACGGTCGTGGTAGGCGTGACCATGATACGGGCTGCTGGCAGCCCTTGGATCTGAGATCAAACGGTCGCATGCTAACTTGTTGAAAATTTGCAGAATAACCCTCCAGGATAGGATATTCACCCATAGGTCTGGAATCACGCCATGCAACCGTTCGATCTCAGATCCAAGGGCTCTCGAAAGCCCGTATCATGGGAGAATGGAAAGCCACTACCCTGCCGTTCGCACGCTGGCAGTTCGCTCCTACTCGTCCCCGCACGTTCTTTAATACTATGGCGGTTCGCTCCTAGTCATCCCGTCCATTCACATTACGGCAGTTCCACTAATCCTAACCCTCCTCCCAAATCCATGGCGTCCCAAATCTCCCCGATCGGCAGTGAGTACAAGGTTAGAACCATCACCGGCGATGAGTTCGACGTCATCTACACCCGTACTTCCGCTACGGTGAAAGGATGCCTTTCTCGCTTCAGATGCATGTTCGAAAACTCAGATGATGAGTGGGTCGCTGGGCTAGATGTTGAGTACACTACAGTCGTGGGATGAGAGAAGGATCCAAAGGACGAAGAGAGGAAGAAGCCCGCCGTGATCCAGGTTTGCGTACATAACGTTTGCTTGGTCTACCACATATGCCATGCCGACGTTGAGAGCCAGGATTTTAAGAACTTCCTCGAGGACAAAACAGTGAAATTTGTTAGTGTAGACTTTAAGAACGATAAAGAAGTCCTGGGTCGGATAGGCCTTGTTGTAGGCAACCCCTTCGACCTCTGGATGAATCGGCTGGTGCCCTCTCGTCAGCCCTCAATGCTGACCCTGGCAGGAGCCATGGTTCATCCTTCGTACCGTAAACTGGAGAAACCTCATTACACGTTTCATCGTCATGCATGGCAGCGGAATGTACTAGATATAGACCACATTCACTATGCTGCAATGGATGGCTACCTTTGTTTCAATATCTACAAGGGTTGGATGAAGAGCAACAACCAAGTTGGCGGTTCAAGCAAAGAAGTATCAGCCAAGAGGAAGAGGGACAAGGACGAAGTCGAGGACGTGGACGAGGACTCTGAGTAAGGTGGCAGGGTCGTTGCTCAGGGTGGTTCTAAACTTCTAATGAAGTGTCCACCGGATTAGTTGCATGGTTTAATTTCAGGTGTGCTTAGTTTAATTTGAGAGGTGTGTTGTGCTGAGCCCCCAGCAGAACTATGTTATGTTTCTTATCGTTACTTTAACTCTTCAGTATGTACATACTACTAGTATTTCTTTAATAGAATTTAGCACCCCAATTAAGCACGTACTAGCTTTTTTTATAGTACTATATGCATAATTTGGCGACGAGCGCTCTCTATATGTACCACCTTTTTTTTAAATTTCAATTTTTGCTCCATGGCGCAATCCATCGATAGTACTACTGTACAAAAGTAGACATTTTTTAAAAGGCTAGCGTACTGTTCATCATATATATATATATATAGCCAGTTAAATTCTCAACCTAGAACGACGTGCATGCCATGTAGTAAACCGATACGGAGGAAGTATAGTAAAAATGAGGTGATTTTATCAAGCGATCGGCGGGGGAGCATGGCCTGTCATGCGGTCCCACGTGTCATGATGTACCAAGGCGACGCGAAGCAATACTAGTACGTGGTTTGAGATGATGTCAAACCGAAGTGTAAAATAATAGTTGCTTCGTCCGTCTGGGAAGGTGTGGCATTGTGATTTGACGTCTCATTGCTCATCACTACTACTGGGCCGGTACGAGTGGGGTGCGTCCCCCCTGCTGTTCTGCACTATTATTTGGTGCTTGACACGTCGACCCCGTTGCTATATGTCCCACATGTCGGTGACCGGAAGTACACAATTCATGAAAGGGAGCATCGACGGAGGAGTATACTACAGAATTCATGAAAGGGAGCGACTTAGTTTTGGAAAAATCTATTTTTACGGAGTACGTACCCACTAGGGTTTATAGGGCTCATCTAAAAAACATTCGTTTTTCCGTTTGAGAAGTCTCAATTCTACTATACTAGTAGTAGTACCATTACATGTTGGATTTCGAGGTGCGTTAGATCACCCGACGCAAGCAGCGTCAAGAGGAAACTAACCAATGCATGTAAAGTTCATGGAAATTTAGTGGTCATTCATGCATTCGTTCTAATTAATGCCTCGGTAAACATAACTTCTTGAGAAAAACGAGCGTACTGTGCAAACTACGAAATTAATTCGACCACTCACCATCTACCTTGGTTGGAGAGATTTTGAAATTTAGCCATAAACTGGAAAGGAGGGAGTAGTAACTTTTGTATCGATTACTATTTGTGGCCTTGTACAGATGCAAAATGTATTTTTTTATAGTGGCCTTGTATAAGTAAATGGAGGGAGTACTAACCAAAGTACGTAGTAGGGACGAGTAGTAAACGGAGGGAGTAGTAAAATTTTCTCCTAAGTGATGACTAACCTTATAGCTAACCTTGTTGTAGTATGAGTGACTAAGTGATGACTATGTATGACATGCCAACATCAGATAGCCTAACGCACAATGTTAAATCTCTAAGGGCGCGACCATGCGTGCGACGTGACGGTCGTGGTAGGTGCGACCATGATATGGGGTGCTGGCAGCCCTTGGATCTGAGATCAAACGGTGGCATGCTAAGTTGCTGAAAATTTGCAGAATAACCCTCCAGGATAGGATATTCACCCATAGATCTAGAATCAGCCATGTAACCGTTCGATCTCAGATCCAAGGGCTCTCGGAAGCCCCTATCATGGGAGAACGGAAAGCCACTACCCTGTCATTCACACGCTGGCACTTCGCTCCTACTCGTCCCTGCACGTCCTTTAATACTACAACGGTTCGCTCCTAGTCGTCCCGTCCATTCACATTACGTCAGTTCCACTAATCCTAACCCTCCTCCCAAATCCATGGCGTCCCAAATCTCCCCGATCGGCGGTGAGTACAAGGTTAGAACCATCACCGGCGATGAGTTTGACGTCATCTACACCCGTTCTTCCGCGATGGTGAAAGGATGCCTTTCTCGCTTCAGACGCATGTTCGAAGACTCAAATGATGAGTAGGTCGCTGGGCTAGATTTTGAGTACACCACAATCGTGGGACGAGAGAAGGATCTAAAGGACGAAGAGAGGAAGAAGCCCGCCGTGATCCAGGTTTGCGTGCATGACTTATGCTTGGTCTACCACATATGCCATGCCGACGTTGAGTGCGAGGATTTTATGGACTTCCTCAAGAGCCACCTAGTCAAATTCGTTACTGTAGACTTTGGTAACGACAAAGAAGTCCTGCGTCGGATAGTCCTCATTGTAGGCAACACCTTCGACCTCCAAAAGAATCGGCTGGTGTCCTCTCGTCAGCCTTCAATGCTGACTGTGACAGGAGCCATGGTTCATCCTTCATATGGTAAACTGGAGAAACCTCCATACACGTTTCATCGTCATGCATGGCAGCGGAATGTACTAGATATAGACCACATCCACTACGCTGCAATGGATGGCTACCTTTGTTTCAATATCTACAAGGGTTGGATGAAGAGCAACAACCAAGTTGGCGGTTCAAGCAAAGAAGTATCGGCCAAGAGGAAGAGGGACAAGAACGAAGTCGAGGACTTGGACGAGGACTCCGAGTAAGGTGGCAGTGTCGTTGCTCATGGTGGTTCTAATGTAGTGTTTCCCGGAATAGTTGCAAAGTTTAATTTCAGGTGTGGTTAATTTAATTTGAGGGGTGTGTTGTGCTGAGCCCCCAACAGAACTATGTTATGTTTCTTCTTGTTACTTTAACTCTTCAGTACGTACATACTAGTATTTCTTACATTTCATCTTTTAGTTGGTATAGTACTACCACTTGTTTCTTCACATTATATACGTCCAATATATATGGCCAACATCATATAGCCAACAATTTAGTTGTCAAAGATTTTAAGGGTGCTTAGTTTTGTCAAAGAATTCCAGGGTGCTTAGTTTTATTTGAGGGGTGGGTTGTGCTGGAGACCATTATAGTGACTAGCCTTTTTAATAGTAATATATGCATAATTTGGCGACGAGCGCTCTCTATATGTACCACCTTTTTTTAATTTCAAGTTTTGCTCCATGGCTTAATCCATCGATACTACTACTGTACAAAAGTATACATTTTTTAAAAGGCCAGAGGGCGGGGCAGTCTAGCTTGGTCGGTTTCACGAGAGGCGAGGGCCTTTGTGATTTGACGGCTCATTACTACTGGAAGGCGGGGCCTTGTGATTTTCCTACTTGTATAAATGCGCCGACGGCCTGATCGAGGAGGAGCAAAGAACCCTGCGGTATACTCAAGTTTTCCACTGGAGTAGTACTGCGACGGAGGAGCACGAAACACGGCAGCCCAGTGCCATATGGCGATAAAAAATGATCTAATTTGTTAGTCATCTCATTGTTAGCATTGTTCTATTCATTCCCTAAAAAACCATTGTTCTATTCATGCCTCGCAGAGAACGTGACACGTGCGGCGAAACACCCGAAGAAAAAGATGAAACACAGCAGCAAAAGAAGAAGGAAGATTATAACCCCAGATGATCTAATTCGCCGCAGAGTCGTAACTGCTTCTTCATCGCCTCCACGACCTCCATCTCCTTGTGCGTCTCCTCCGCCATCTTCTTCATTCTGTCCATGACGCGGGATTTCTCGACGCGAGCCTTCATCATCTGTTCCACGGCAGCATTACATAGCTTGACAGTAGCCGGGTGCTTGATGCGGAGCTTCGCCAACTCCTACTTCTGTTCCATGACGAGGGCCTGCAGCATCTTCATCGAGGAACTACTATTCTCATGCAGCTTCTTCCAACCGGCGTTCTTCTCCTTCAACAGGTCGATCTCGTGGCAGAGCTTTGCCTTGTCCTCTTGAAGTCGCAAGATTTCGTCAGTCGCCTTCTTCTCCGAGGCAATGCTCTTCTTCAGCAGCGTCACCAAGCCGGCGGTCAACTCCCCCTGCTGATTGAGCTCAGCGGGCATGTCATCGAGGCTCTCCTTCAACAACTCTATCAAGCCTTGGATGAACTACTTCTGCTTATTGAGGTGCTTATTGAGCTGATCGGGCATGCCGTCAAGGGATAACGACTCCAGCTCTGCCGGCTCGGCATGTTCGCCTCCGCGGCTAGGGCGCTCCTCGGAGCCATCGCCTGCCCGTGAGAGATCTTTCGAGGTCTCTGCTTGGCGGCGAGCCCTCTTTTTTTCCGCAGCCTTGGTGGCCGCTCCCTTGTTACGAGTAGTTCTCGAGCTAGAGCTCTTCTCACCGGCCATGGCAACGATGGACGAAGAAGAAGCACTTATGAGGAGGAAAGGTAGAGTAATTTTCGGTTAGGTAGTTCCCCTTTTTATAACCTAAGTACTAGCACTAGTACTAATACCAGCATAGTTGGAACACGTTCAGGTTTGGTACGTACTAGTAGGTGTGAGCAGGCTTTCGAATGTGATGGGAACAAGGTAAAGATTAATCGATGGTTTTGGTTTCGAGGCCCGAAACGGCTCCCGATGAGTTTACCGGAACATAAATTTCAAGTACTACACTGGTCAAATGCGTAAATATTATGTTACTATCAAAAATTGGCACAAAATACGAAGGATACCAATGGAAGTACTACTAGCAACCCATGATTTAACTACTCGCATGCGCGCAGTGGAGTAATAATGTCTTTCTTCCGCGCTCACGTCCACTCAATTTGCATGCGCTATATTAATTGACATCAATGAAGTGAATGACTTTACACGCGTCAAATTATCACATGGGATGGATCTTGGTACAAAATTGCGTCCGCCCGTGTACCCATGTGTGCGTGTGAGGGAATGAGTGCGTGCGTGGCGTGCGTGCACATCTTCGCTTCGTGCATGTACCGCCAGTATGGCTCAGGGAGGACGAGTACATTCTTCTGGAACCAGCAGCACATCACTGTGATCAATCCATGCAAGGAGGTCACGACAACGCCTCCACATCTGCCACGTGGCTTCATGAACTGTAAGAGAGACACTGTGTAGCGTGCCATTGGTGATCTAATTTACGTGTTTTGCACATACTCGAAGTACTAGTAAGGTACACATGCATTGCACGCATCAGATTTTGCAACCAAATTATGAATAAAAACCACACTATAGCATGTAAGCTCTGAGTCATATATGCGTGATGTAGCCCTTCGTATAATTCTTATAGTTCATCTCATTCAAAATCAATTAGTTTTTATAAAAAAGCTAAGAACGCGGGAATAGGAAAAACATGGCATTATAGTGGAATGTCGTCTTGAATCCTATAGGATTGTACGAGTGTTTGATTGTGCATAGAAAAAACGCAGAATTCTTTCAAAGAGGTTTGAGTGGATGGGATGTTTCCTATGAAATCTAGTGCAAATGAATCATATGGAAAAATTCCTATGGTTTACAATCCTATGAATCAAACAACCAAGATAGGAAAAATTCCTAATGATTAGAATCCTCCAAAATACCTTTGAGAATCCTTTGAATGAAAGAAGCCCTTAATCTATTTTATGATTCATGGAATTGTGCGTTGTAAAGCATAAAGTAAAAACAAATAATGGAAATTCAACTAGAAAAAAAGTTTGGGCAGTTATGATACGGAAGATTCTAGAACAAAAGAGAACCACTGTTGTTTTGAGGTTTGTGCATTATGCTTAAGTTCAACCATGGAGTCTGCTAGATTGTACATGTGGCAAAATCCGGTGGGGGGCTAGAAGATGGTGCGAGGGGCCGAGTGGAGGGAGACTATGAAGGAATGCACAAGTGCGAGATCGATATTTAGAGAGAGGGGGCGAACACGTGTGCTGTTGCACGCAGTGGCGGAGCCATTAAAAATAAATGAGCTAGGGGGCCAAGCATTGCTAATCCTTTATGAGGAGGGTCAATTCATGAAATTAAACCTTTTTTAGCAGCAATTGTCTAATGATCACATTCATATTAGCCTCGATATATAGTGATGTTAGGGGGGGGGGGGGCAGGGCCCTTACTGCCCCCCGTCTTCGCCATTGTGCACGCGTTTGAGAGATGAAGCGGAAGGCATGGATGATGAGAGGGGGACGTTGGATATATAATTAATGTGGGTGTATTAGCTATATATGTTAATCCTATATAGAGAGGTATAGATTGATCGATGTGGACGTGGGAAAGAGGGTGAGACCTCACTGGATATATCGATTGATCGGTTTTTGTGGAAAACTATGAAAGACCTAGCTATATACACACATACATAGAGGAACATTGATCGTTGCGCATGCACGCGTGAGAGATAAAGAATGCCCGATATGATGGAGAGGGGGATGTGTGTGTGGGTGTGTGCCTTCATGGGAGACCGACCTGAAGAAAAAGATTGCATGCGTGTGATGGATAATGCCGACTAGTAGTGTGTGTGCATGCATGCACGAGAGAAAGTTAGTGGTACAATTATAAAGAGAAGACTACTGTGTGGGTGTAAAAGAATAGGTGAGGTCATAATCAATGTTGAATTCAAATATTTGAATAAGAGATCTTGATGTTTGAAACCCATGCTTGCATGAATATAACGGATATCTGCGCGGTGTGGTTTGGAAACGAGCATGTTGTAATGCATACACATTGAACAAGGTCAGACTGATTTGAATTTGAGATACCGATGGCAGACATCATTTGCCCACGTCGCATCCGTGGATGGACACACAATTCTAATTGGCGATGATGGGCGGCTTTCGCATCACATATCTATATTTATACCCCTATATATGTTATATTATATATTTTTTATATTGTGTGCGGGTAACTTTAACTTTGAAAGATGGTCGTTGGATGAGGCAAATCTGATGGTCCAAAGATGGCAAATTTGAGCACTATTGGCCGTTGGATATCATCTAGATTCCACCAGATTTTGCCACATGTATAATCTAGAAGACTCCATGGTTGAACTTAAGCATAATGCACAAACATCAAAACACAAGCACTTCTTATTTGATCTAGAATCTTCTGTATCAGAATTGCCCAAATGTTTTTCTACATGATTTGCCATTATTTGTTTTTACTTTATGTGTTACAACACACAATTCCATGAATCTTAAAATAGATTAGCTTTCTTATCAAAACTAGATGATTTTAAATGAAATGAACTATAAGAATTAAACGAACATCTACATCATCCATATATGACTCAAAGCTTGCATGCTATAATGTGGTATTTATTCATAATTTGGTTGCCAAATCTCATGCGTGCAATGCACGTGTACCTTACTCTAGTCTAAATGGTGTTTGTGTGTGTGTGTTGTGCGTGTCGAGGTGCAAATTGTCTTTTTTTGGTACAGGTTAAGCTTGTTCTTCCGAAATTTCAAGCCGCGCCTTGTTATGCCGAAAATTGAAGCTAGTGTCTCTGTCTATCATGCTGTGAAACTCCCGCCTCTTCAACCCGCGCCTTGTTAGCTCGAAATATTTAAGATATATCTTTGTCTCGTTGTGCTCCGACAACTCCCTCCATCTCAACCCGCGCCTTGCTATTCTGAAATTACAACGCGCACGAAAACTGTCACCTCCTGTGAAATCCCGACACATGAAATGCCCGTGGTACCCCTGAACCGAAAGAACGACCTCAAATCGGTGGGGGGTACTTTCATAACTTACCCCACATTTCGGACAAGCGCGTCTCTAAGCCATGGTTCCCCACTGCCATCCCATCCGCCCACCCATTCGTACACCGAGGCCGCGAAAACCCACGATGAAACCCCACACCCTGCTCCGTCCACCACCCAACCGGAGCCTCTTCCCCGAGGATGTCGTCCATAGCAACACCTCGATGTCCCTCATCCACCGTAACGGATGAGGATCCGTCGTTGATCTCATCGTCCCGCCGGTTCAGCCTCCCCATCCTCCACCTCCAAGGAGCTGCCCCGACATTCCCCTCATCTTTCGCGCCACCTCCATCCCCACACCGCCATCTTCACCTACACCACCGGAAGAGCATCATCATCATCATTTCCTCGGATGAAGTTGCGGCCTAATCGGCGCCACCAAAGAGGTTGTACACTAATCGCCGCATTTTCTTCTTGATTCGATCTCACGGTGCTGCCGGCGCTCGGCCCCGAGCCGACACGGCGCGGCTCCATCCACGGCGGCGTTGCCGGCCACTTCCTCCACGGCATCGCTCCCTCGGCGGCGACATCCACATCAGTAGGAGCTGCTGCTGCTTTAGCTCTCGCTCACGCTGCTGCTTTGCTCTTGCTCTCGGTCCCCTGCCTGGTCTGCTCTTGCTATTGATCTTGCTCGCTCTGCTGCTCTCGCTCTTGCTCTTGCTTGCAATGCTGCTCCGATTTGGCTACACTTCAGTCGACTTAATCGACTTTTGGGTCAGTCGACTTTCAAGGGGTAGGCTCGCCGGGGTGAAGGAAGAACCAGCCGCAGCGGGGAGGGGGGCTCGCTGGAGAGGTACCCCACTATCTATCTTAGGGTTCAGGATGGGGGCGGTGGTCGCCGGCGTTGGCGGGGCGGTGGCGTGGGGATCACCAAAGAAAAAGCTCGGCACGGGGGAGCCTAGAGGGATGGCCGGGGCGGCGGCGGACCGGCGGTGGGGAGTGTTTTCGGGGCAGGCAGGGCGGCGCACCCCGGTCGTGGGCGGCAGGGGGCTGCTGTTTGGCCGGTGGTGGCTGGCAGCTCAGGGGGGCGGAGGTTGAAGATGAACCGCAGGCCCTTGATTTCGAATCCAACAGCTGCAAAATCGATTGACCAGAGATGAAAAAGTCAGTCGACCCACGTGTAGCCTCACCTTGCTAGTGCGTTCAGTTTCGACAGCAAAATTCAGTTTCGACAACAAAATTCAGTTTCGACAGTGAAGTTCAGTTTCGACAGTTAAGTTCAGTTTCGACAGTTAAGTTCAGAGATGAGCGGCTGATGTATTTTACATCTAGCACTTTGTGGTTATGTATTTTACGTCATGTATTGGAGATGCTATTAGAATTCTACTCAGGTTAACGTTGTTCGTTATCTATCTTGTCCTGCTTCAGCCTCAGCGTCGTACAACTCACCGGAGCTGTTCCAACGACGAAACCCTCCATCACAGCAGAGCAGTACCTCGGGCTCCATCTCCAGACACCTAAGATCTTCTTCCCCTCCTCCGACAGCAAAGTCAGCCGGTGCATCTTCACCGGCCAACCCAATCACGCTGAGATCGACATGGCTTCGCCAAAGAGGTTGTACACTTGTTGCATCTCTTTTTTACTCTACATGTTATATATATTGTCCACTGAGCACTCGTAGTAACGGGAAATACAATTATTTTATCCTACTATATGACAAGCAGTGAGGTACCAGGAAACTTAGCTATCCGTGATGGACTCTCTTGAACGCCATCATTATTTATCTCTGCGCATTTGAGCTGTGCATTTGTCGATGGGCCTGGGAGTTGAGCTAGTATGGCAGTGGCCTAGGTCCAAAGTAATAGAAGTAGCACAAAAACATTTTTTAGTGTAGGATTTTCCTTGCTCAAGCCTGCCTACTAGAATCGCCAGTGCTTGAAAGGAAAACTGAATGAAAAACATAGGAATTGGAAAGTTTCCTATGGTACTACTTTTCATGAATTTGGTGCAAAGGAATGGAGCAAAGGAAAACTGTAGGATTTGTTCCTTTAGTGTCTCCTTGAAAGAAAAACCATAGGAATTCTAATTTCCACTTCTCCTCCTTTTCATATTCCTATTCATCAAGCACAAGACTAAGAGATAGTAGCATAATAGCATTATAACCGTACATTTTCTTGTGGTTTGACTTAATCTCACCATGCTTTTTTGCATCCTGTGATCTTCCAATTGTTGTGAATCAAACACACAGATTGGCAGAAATCCTGTGTTTTTAAATTCTCTGTTTTGCACGTGCATTCCTATCCTATTCCTGTCTATTTTCTATCCCTGCATTGTTAGAATCCTCAAATTCAAACAAGCCCTTACTCAATTACTTCTATTACAGGTATGTGTCAAAGAAAACCTTGTGCGGTTTGTCCTGCTCCTGCGGCGCTGTGTTCCACCCCAGCTCAGCTGCTCCAACGACGGAAGGGTTCACCACAGCAGGGATCTGCTCTCCAGACTGTCTTTCGCCGCCTCAGGTCTTCTTCCCTGCCGCCGGCAGCCACGACAACTGCATTACCATCATCAACTGAACAGATGACCATGAGGACTACACGGGTCCGCAAGAGAGGTCACACTCTTCTATGTCTGCTTACGTTATGCGTCGCCTAATATGATGACATGCTACATTATCATCGTGTTCACCTATTAGACTCCGAGTTAGGTCCAAACTAATGCTGAAACTTGAGTTTTTAAATGGTTGTGGGGTACATATTGGGACAACAATCAGTACTATCTGTCTACTATCTGGTTAATCTCCGGTGTCTACTATGAGTTTCATGTTGGGTGCAAACAAACATTGAAGGAGCCATTATCTATATTTTCTATCTAAAGCTATTATCTGCCTGCTATCATTGGTTTTGCGTCTATCCACAGTTTGCTACCATCATTCTGGATTTGTGCATGCACTCCTTACATAATCTCACTATGTTTTATTCCTAGGCATGCCAGTTATTGTACACAATGGAATTGCTCATGTAGAGCAAAAGAGACAAGCCTTGCGTGCCAATAAAATTTCATGAAGACGTCGTTCCATGGTGTCTGTTCTGAGGGGGATTTCATGCAGACCGTAATCAAGAGGAAGATAACTGTTCTGAGGGGGATTCAGAAGGAGAAGACCACTCCTATTTACCCCATGAGGTCTTCGCTCTAACTTGGCATGCTGATGTTGGTAATATCATGCATATGGTGCCTTGCATTGCTTACTGTATATATTAAAGATGTCATCTGCTTAGTTTAGACATGCTTTGTGTCAATGCCATATGTTTAGTTTCTTTATCGTATATGTGAATCATGCAATGCCATCTTGTCTAGCCAGGCATCATATATGTGAATTTTGCAATGCCACCCTGGTTAGCCAGTCATCTTATATGTGAATTATATCATGCCATCATTTTTTTATTATGTGTGAAATTTGTCAACAATTTTAGTACATCCAATTACTCTTCCTGTGCATCAGCCATTCGACACAGTCATGGAAAAATCTGGAGTGGAAACAAGGTCTTCAGAGCAAAAAATGCTATCTGACGAAACGCATGTCTTGCTGGTTACCGATAGCTCCTCAAAGGAGGATTTAGAGATAGATAACCAGTCATATTCCCCCCCCCCGAGGTGCATGCCCTAACTTGGCAGGGTTATGTTACTCATATCGTGCGTATGGTATCTTGCATTGCTATGCCATTTGCTTAGTTTAGACATGCTTTGTGTGAATGCCACCTGTTTAGTGTCTAATTACCATATATGTGAATTATGCAATGCCATCTTGTTGCAAGACATGATATATGTGAATTATGCAATGTTATCTTGTTGCACGGCATTATGTATGTGAATTATGCAATGCCATGCTGTTTAGGCAAGCGTCATATATGTGAATTCTATCATGCCATCCTTTTTTTGTACTACCTTCGTCCGGGATTTTAAGGCCATAGAGCAACGAAGTGCTGTCCGTTTTTCTTAAGGCCGATTGCTATTCCCTACGTATGTGTCGATAGAATTAACTGAGGACGCTACATGTCATGGCCACGCGTGCGGGGGTGTGCGCTGTTGCTGCATGCACACAGGCTAGCTGATTGGAGGGCGATTAATCTATGCGTGTAATCCTAGCTTGTCAATTTGGCTGGATTTAAAGCTCAAAACTGCCTATGAGGTGCCTTGGTCCTGCAGATTTGGTCTTTGGGCCCAATAAACCAGGACGGAGGTAGTATTTCTCATTGCTTTTATCAACAATGTTTTTATATTCAACTGCTCTTCCTGTGCATCAGCCATTTGAATTGGTGATGGAGAAATCTGGAGTGAAAACAAGGTCTTCAGAGCAGACAATGCTACCTGTTGAAGCAGATATCTTGCTGGTTATAGATAGCTCTTCAGAGGATGATTCAGAGGCAGATGACCAGTCCTATTATCCTCCTGAGGTGTATGCTCAAACTTGGCAGGGCTATATTACTCATATAATGCATATGTTGTATTGCAATGCTTAGTTTTTACATCATATATGCAATATTGAATGCCATCTCCTTAGTTGACACATCATATATGCGATTTCCCTCTGCTCACTTAGTATATAAATCATATATTTAAATTATGTCATGCCATGATGTTTACATAGACATCATGTATCTGAATTATGAATGCCAACCCATTTTCTAAAGACATAATGTAGTTATATCATCTCATCCTATTTACATAGTCATCCTATTTTAAATTGTGTCATTCTATCCGTGAATTATATCATGCCATCATGTTTCCATCGACGTCATGTTTGTGATTTATGGCATGCCAACCACTTTAATAGACACATCGTATAGTTATATCATGTCATCCTGTTTACATAGTCATCATATTTTGAAGCATGTCATTCTATCCTATTTAGTTAGCCATCATACATGTGAAATTGTGTCATGCTATCCTGTTTAATTAGCCATCATATATGTGAAATTATGTCCTGCTATTCTGTTTGCTTAGACAACATTAATGTGAATTATTTCATGCCCTGTTTTCTTCCCTACTATCCATTGCACCTGTCTATCTTACAATGTCTGTATATTCAATTACTTTTCTTGTTTATCAGCCATTTCAATTGGAGGGAGTGATGGCAGTATCTGTGGGAGTAAAAACACGGTCTTCAGAAAAGATCGTGCTACCTGTCGATGTAGATAGAACCACGGTTGTACTTGCCCAAGAACCAGCCCCACCACACATAACCCACACTCATGCAGATTGTACCCCTACCACTACAAAAAAAAGACACATCCGTGACATTTTGGGCTGAGCGAATTTTTTTCTGTCATATATATGACACTTCTATGACGATAATTGTGACAAAACCCGGTATCATCATAGATGTGGTGGGCTCCTACTTCTATGACAAAAAATCATGACAGAAAATGGGATTTTCATCCTGGGCGGGCCGGAGACGCATCTGCATGAAATTCTTTGTGCCGTCCATGACGGAAAAAACCGTGGTAGAAGCGAGGGGGAGGAAAATTTCGAGGAGTTGGCGGTTATGGTGGGAGGTCGGGGCGGAGCGATGCGCGTTTCTCTCATATGTACGCGCGTGTGTGCGAGGCGTTGGCTCTAACTGAAGCCGAGCGAGGCGTTGGGCTCTAACTGAACCCGAGCGATGGCACTGCAGGCTACGCGTTACTGAACCCGAAGTATCGATCGATGGCTGTTAACTGAACTTGATGGAGCGATTCCTTCGCTACTGCTGCTAACTAAAGCCGATCGATGCTGCCTCTGGGATGAACAGTGAGCGTTGCGGGGGGTTTGGATGAACAGTGAGCGGTGGTGTTGCCTCTAGATGAACAGGAACCCGTGGTGTGGAGGGCTGGATGAACAGTAGACGGTGGAGGGGTGGCCGTGGAGGGGTGGTTGAACAGGACCCCGTGGTGTGGAGGGCTGGATGAACAGTAGACGGGGGAGGGGTGGCCGTGGAGGGGTGGTTGATCAGGACCCCGTGGTGTGGAGGGCTGGATGAACAGTAGACGATGGAGGGGTGGCCGTGGAGGGGTGGTTGAACAAGACCCCGTGGTGTGGAGGGCTGGATGAATAGTAGACGGTGGAGGGATGCCCGTGGAGGGGTGGTTGAACAATAGCCGGTGGAGTAGCGCACAGTGGAGGCTGGATGAACAGGAGCCCGTGGAGGCTGGAGGTGGTCGACGGTAGCCCGTGGAGGCTGGAGAAGGTCGATGGTGGAGATGAATAGTATCCCGTGTAGTCCCGTTTTGCAGTACGCCACACCCCTCCCCCCCCCCGTTTAGACCGTAGCACTCCAACACAAGTCTGTTTCGTCCATTTTGCGGTACGCCACACCCCTCCCGATGAACAAGGACCCCCGTTTCGACCGTAGGAGGTCCGTTTCCTCCGTTTTGTGGTACGCCACACCCCTCCCGGTCAACAGGACCCCCGATTCAACCGTAGGAGGTCCGTTTCCTCCGTTGTGCAGTACGCCAGGCCTCATTTCCATCGCCTGTTCCGTCCAAGCCCTCCCAATGAACACGACCACGCATTCCGTTCCGACCCAGCCGGTTGGCTCCCACGCGTTCCGTTGCCTCCCGGTGAACACGACGCATTCCGTTGGCTCCGCATGAACACGACGACGACGCTGTTTCTCCGTTCCGACCCAGCTATGTACGTATGCGCGATAGGCGTTAGAGACCCTGCCCGTATGTACGTACGTGGCCGTATTTTCTTTCTTGCACCCTCGCCGCTGTACGTACATGTACATGCTACGTGCGCGCCTCTACTACGACACGTGCGCGCCTCTACATCCACCAGTATATATGTATGTACACGTTCGCGACTAGAATGACAACGCTACGTATGCTTCGACCAGGTGGGTCCCGACAATCAGGCACTTCCTTGCGTGCGAAGATGTAGCTGGTGAGTCCCAGCAGTCAGGGGGGCGAATCGTTTTGGTTTTTTTTGCCCAGACTTACTTCCTTGCGTGCGAAGGTGTAGCTAGTGGGTCCCAGCAGTCCGGGGGGCGAATCTTTTTTTTTGCCTGGACACACTTCCTTGCGTGCGAAGATGTCGCTGGTGGGTCCCAGCGGTCAGGGGGGTGAATCGTTTTGTTTTTTTGCCCGGACGCACTTCCTTCCGTGCGAAGATGTAGCTGGTGGGTCCCAGTAGTCAGGGGGGAAACATTTTTTCGTGAAATATGGTGGCCCGTCCGGTGGGTCCCCGCTGTCAGGTGGAGGAATAATTATTTTGCGCGTAATAAGGAGGCACTTCCTTGCTGCGGCCGTGGACCCAGCTGTCAGCCTCTCCACGTACAGTCCACGTCCGGTGGAAGCCGTTCCTTGACCATGTTAACCATGCCACGCCGAGAGTACCAGGGTGGTGGACGACGGCGAGGCCTAGGAAGGGGACGACGGGGAGCCGGGGAAGACGCGGCAGTGGAAGCCCGCGCCGAGAGGAGTACGAGGGTTCACTGGTTCGGCTGCGGTGTGAGGATGCCGTCACCGCAGGGCCTGGCCAGCGGTGGGAATAGTAGGGGGCAGTGAGGCCTCTGCGGCTGCCGTGGACCCAGCTGTCAGCCTCTCCACGTACAATATTCTTCCGATGGAATTCGATCATTGACCACATTGACCACGCCGCACCGAGAGCACCACGGCGGTGGACGACGGCGAGGCCTAGGAAGGGGACGACGCGGAGCCGGGGAAGACGCGGCAGTGGATGCCCATGTGGAGAGGAGTACGAGGGTTCACTGGTTCGGCTGCGCTGCCGTCGCCGCAAAATAACAGGGGGTGTGGGTGAGTGGAGTGGAGGGATGGCCTGGCCAACGGTGGGAGTAGTATGGGGAAGGTGAGGCCTCCACGGCAGCACAGCCGGCCACGGGAGGCAGGAGCAGGCGGCATGACCGGCGATGCTTTGGGCAGCTGGAGCAAGAAGACCAGAGGTTGTAGAAGCACTACGACCGTTGGATGGACATCGTACGATCAGTCGAGCTAGAATCATGCATATTGACTAAGTTGACAACTCCCTTCGTCCCCGTCAACTTAGTAGGCCCACTATACTTGGTCCCAGCTAGCAGGGGGAATATTATTTTTTTGGGCGTAATAAGGAGGCACTTCCTTGCGTGCGAAGATATAGCTGGTGGGTCCGAGCTGTCAGTGGCGGTAACGTTTTTTTCACGAAATACAGAGGCCCTTTCAGTGGGTCCCAGATGTTAGGTGGAGGAATTATTATTTTGCGCGTAATAAGGAGGCATTTCCTTGCGTGCGGCCGTGGACCCAGCTGTCATCCTCTCCACGTACAGTCCACTTCCGATGGATGTCGTTCATTGACCACGTTGACCAGGCCGCGCCGAGAGCACCAGGGCAGTGGACGACGGCGAGGCCTAGGAAGGGAACGACACGGAGCCAGGGAATACTCGGCAGTTATTTCCCACGCGGAGGAGTACGAGGGTTTACTGGTTCGTCTGCCATCGCCGGAGAATAATAGCATGTGTGGGACTGAGGGTGAGTAGAGGGATAGCTAGGCCAGCGACGGGAGTATGATGGGGCGGTGAGGCCTGCGCGGCAGCATAGCCGGCCGCGGGGAGGAGGGAGCAGGCAGTCCCGCCGGCGCTTGTTTGAGCGGCTAGAGCAGGAAGAGCAGAGATTGAAGAAGCACGACGGCCGTTGGATGGACATCCAATAGTATACATGCCATCTGTGGAAAGCCTCAAATCTGAAACAACATACAACCCATTCTGCCATTATTTCAAATAGTTTACAACCCATTTGCTAATTCTTATGGGTCTTTTTGGAGCCCATATTCTTTTTGTTAGCATTACAGCCCATATTGTGGCCACGGTTAAAAAATTATACGAAAATTTGCTTATGTTGGTGCGGTTTGAACAGTTTTTAATCCCGAAATTTCGAGTCACATTCAGACTGATTTAAAAAATAAATGTATATCAATATAAAATCCAATAAATTGTCCACGCATAAAATTCAATGCAATTTAAAATCTCGAAATAAAAAAAAGATATTTGAAACTAATTGCCGGTTTGATGTGTTTTAAAAATGTACAACCCATTTCTCATTATTGCTGATAGGCCATTTTCTCGGCCAGCCGAATGAAGCTCTCCTCGTCTAGCCCAACAGGCCTGATAAAGTGACTTACTTGACAAATCACAAAAAAACTAGGCTAGCCATTTTCAAAAAGAAAAAAAAACTACTGGGCTGGTCTGTGGTAAACATAAAAGAAAAGGCTGTCTAGACAGGCCAGAGTGTCCCACACAGCCCACTTGACGATATTAGATAAATGCCACTCCAATTATGGCGATTCATAAAAATGCCACTGCAATTTCCAAACTTTGAAAAATGCCACTGCAATTTTTGCAAACTTCAAAAAATGCCACTAGAAATGGCATGAAATGGCATTTTTCAAAGTTTAGAAATTGCAGTGGCATTTCTCGGAGGCATTTATCAAATTAACCCAAAACAAAAAAAACTAGGCGAGCTGCTGGGTCCCTCGTGTCAGCCGTTTGTTGTGCAATTCTCTCGTTTACTGACTACGTTGACAATGACATGGGACCCAGATGTCAGAAATCCACTAGGAGGAGCCATTTTTTTATTGGCTTGAAATAAGGAGGCACTTGCTTGCGTACTGCCATGACCTTGGTGGGTCCCTGGTGCCATCCTCTCCACGTACAATCATCTCCTGATTGTGTACGCGTTAACTTGCTAGGTATGATCCACATATAGAGTACTGAACTTCCACGTTGACAACAATCATAGCTAAGTTAACTATCTACTCCCACTAGACAAGTACTAACTTACTCTTAGCTAACTAGACGATGCCGGCGGTACACGCTAAACGCCGGCACCGGCGTCTTGCGCCTCGCCTCGGACTTGCCAGAAGTGCGATAGGGCGCGTTGCTCGCGCGCGTTGGCCCTTTCCATGCCGGCGTGGTCCACCGAAGCTTCGGCTTCCATGCGGGAAACCCACTTGACGAGTTGGTAGTAAAAATCAGCATTGCGAACGTGTGCGTGCCCGACAGCCTCCAGGGCTATTTGCAAGGCGCCGGCCTCCACGTAGTCGGCCCAGTTGCGGGCGCTCTGCTCGCGACTCAGAGCGTCGGTGCGCTGCTGCTCCATGTCCCGCTGGCGGCGCAAATCGGTGTTACGCTGCTCCTCCGCCAGGCGGTCGCGCTCCAACAACTCCTGCTCCTCTGCCATGCGGTCGCGCTCCAACAACTCCTCGACTGCGCATTGCCATATAAAGACAGATAGAATGCCTCCTCCCTCCGTCTGCCTTCTGGTGAATAACCGAACACTAGTTCCGGCGGTGACCGCCTCCGGCGTCGCCTATCGCGGACGGGCGGGGGCATGGCGGACATGGCGAGCAACGTCGGGCTGGTGGGGGCTTATGAGGATATGGTGAGTTGGGTCACGGTGGCACTGGAGAATGCCGGGAAGCAGTACTTATAGGGGGAAGGTAGCGCGACGGTCATCGGAATTGAATGCATAATGGCTTAGCGCGCCAGCTTGCCGTGGAAAACTAGGGAAACTGAAATTATGACTATGTCGTCCCGTCCCGTCTGGGTCGCACGCCGGCATGGCGGTGAAACGAGTGCACTCGAATCATCTCCCTCCTTGTCAATAATGATTTCACGGATTTAAAAAGCCCGCAACAATTAAAGCGTATCTTTTTCGCATCAGTTAGCTACCTTAATTACGGCCGGCTGCATGCAGGCACTCAGAATCGCTCGCAGGCAGTACGCGAAGCAGCATGCAACGAGTCGCAACCGAGGGCACGCATGCAGCCACTTAAATTGCTGGAATTAATTAGGCTTAAACTTCTGCATGCCGTTAATTATTGCCATGCCTTGGTCTTGCTGCTTTGCTCACGGGACTAATAAACCCGGACGGAGGGAGTACCTTGGTTGGTGAGAGGTTTGAATTAAGTCCTGCAAACCGGAAAGGAGGTACTAGTACGTGCGTGATCCGCTATTTATTCGTGTAGGATCGAGTAGTTCATTTCTTGAATTGAGCCCTGCAAACCGGAAAGGAGGTAGTACGTGTGTGATACGCTATATATCGGTGTAGGATCGATAGTGTAGCTTGTCAGTTTCTTTAGAGGTAGGCATTTTTATCCATGTAGGATCGATAGTGTAGCTTGTCAGCTTCTTCAGAGGTAGGCATTTTTATTCAAAAAACTGTCACTTCGCATCTTGCATCGCAAATAAAACTGCCAGGTGCGCATTTGTAGGCTAGCTAGTGATCGATCAGTAACTTGTAAACACTGAGCGAACAGAAATAAGTAACTGTTAATGCATCTCAATGATTCGTAGATCATATACAAATATGTAGCTCCAAAAGCAACGATCAGCCACTTCGGATCTTGCGTTGCAACTAAAACTAACTAGTACGATTCCCATACATAAGATCAACATGTTAATGCATCTCAATGATTCACAGATCATATACCAATATGTAGCTCCAAAAGCAAAGATCTAGAAAAAACATCTGTTCTTCCTACTAACATGGATGCTTCTCCTGGCCAACATTCAATACAGACTGAAAGACAAATTTGTTTGTGAAGTCTACAATTCCTCTTGCAAACGCAAGTGGTTTCACCAACAGCTGGAACCATGAGAATGAACCACACATGATGGAGGAACATCCACTGCAATATGATTTGGTCTTCTCTCGATCACATCGCGAGACTATTTCCGGAATACAAACTTTAACTTAGGGAAAATGATGCCCATTGTTTAATCAGACCAAAGCAATGAAGCACCAACTGTTGGCCAGTAAATAGTACAGTACTACTTTTCTGCAGTTCATGAAGTGACTATCCAATCTTTGTGTCTATTTTCTAATGGCACTGCACGCAGTGACTATACTATTCTCTTGTGCAGTTCAACCAAAATTGCGGACACTTTGTTTGTTTGCCAAATACCAATGGGCAGACATCTCTATTTGCACAAATATCAAGCAGCTACTAAACATATACCACACCATGTTCGCAGTGATGGAAGAGGTGAAATCAATAAAACCGAAATTGAGCATCCAATCATTGAATCCTGTCCTGCACCTCAAATGTAGGTCCACCCTGCCAATAAATTCACACGCAAACCACTAGTATTACTACAAAATGACAGTACAAACAGAGTAGCAAGATAGTAGCAAACCATGTACCTTCGTAATGAACAGCTCATGAAGCCACCAATTGGATATAAAGGTTTGGAAAAAAACATGCTCCTAATGTTGAACCAGTTGTACTTTTTGTGCAGCTCCACTAAAATCGAGCATCCCTGTTTGCATAGATATTGAAAGTGTGATTACTATAAAAGTGGCACTAGTTGAAGCATAGACTCACAAATATAAGCATTCCAATTTCTTAATGGGAAAAGGTAGCAAGACTGTTTCTAACCACCTGTTTGAAGGAATATATAAAGCAACAGTGGCTGATGTCAGGAAGGCATACATAGTTTTTTTCTGAAAAACTGAGCCATTCCCGACCTTTCCTCTTCTTTTAAGCAAATTTTGTGCAGTTCTACTAAAATAAAATGCCATCACCGCCTTGACAATTTAGTTACACTGTACAAAAGGAAATGACTTAACATTACATCATGATGTCGGGTATGTAGTAGACAAGCATTAGAGACAAACATACAGACCTCCTCCGATAACATAATGAACATTAATTTTAACAAAGGTGTGACTAGCTTTATCGGGATAATTTGAGTGAACTCTGCACCCTCTGTTCCTTAATATAAGATGTTTTCACGGTTCAATTTAAAGTACCCAAACGTCTAGTATTTAGAAAAACAGGTAGTAGTTTTCTTGAGCACATATCTGGGAAAGCTTGCCACACTTTATTTATGTCCATATGCTAATGCAACACCATTCAAATACTACAAATATACACTAATCTAGTGTCTAGTGCAACAGTAGAGTAGTTACTTTATTACAGGGTACAGTACAATGGTTTTACTGAACATATTTCAATAAACTCTAGCACTGGAAGGTTTCTATAAGAATTAACAATACAAAATGTAAAGGTAACAAGTTTCAGCATTGGTATACTAGTTGTGCATGAGCATTAAACCAAATACAAAAGTCTGAAGGTAACTAGCATTATTAACTAATGACAGTACAAAAAAAATTGCAAACCATGTACCTCCAAGGTAAATATCATTTCGAACTCGGGGGGACCTTAAAAATTGCTATCCCAATCTTGATAATCGATCAAACATAGAAACTTGACCTTTCCTCTTGATAATCAAGAGAACAACCGGAGGAGGAGGTGCCCACTCTTGAACTTTCCTCTTGTCTTCATAATTGTCTATGCAGTTTAACCAAAATAAAATGACATCAGCGCCTTGGCATTCTGGTGACACTGTAAAAAAAATTAACTTATCTCATGAAAGTGAGGTATGTAATCTATAAGCATTAACAGTGCAAAAATCTGAAGGTAGTAACAAGTTTCATCATTGGTATACTGGCTGTGCAACATCATTAGAGTGCCTTAGCTGAAAAATCTTTAATACATCCACAATCAACAGCTAACCCTGAAATGATCCAGTGACATTAAATGGCACTGCTTAAATTTATCTGTGGCATTAGACTGAGAGCGGCATTAGTTAAATGTGGCATCACTTTAGCAGTAGCATTGCTTGACTTGACTGCTGGCATTATACTAACAGCAAAAAAAGTGGCAATAAGAGCATGGGAGGCCCATTTGGACAGTGGGCGCACCAGTACGATGTACCTCCACGGACGCAGAGTGGTGAGGGAGGTATGGTTGCCCAGAGCAACAAATATCCAGGCAGCATATGTGGATTACGTCCCATTTTTGTTCTCTTTAGCCACCTTTTTCCTATGTGAGGACAACAAACCGATCGACCTGGTCATTCTCTATTGCGTTGTCATGCCTTTCTACCCTTCTTCAACCAAGAGACACGAGACTCGTTCCTTAGCTACTGATTTTCCCCTTTTCAACCTACATGCGGGTTCGATGCCTACTCTCTTGGACAGTACAGTCTCCCTTCCTTTCCTTATTCAACCCAGACATGCATTAGTCTGCATGAAGTAGGGTTTCCTTTAATATTGCAAATTATGGTTTTCGTTTGCGTGGCTAGCAGAGCAGAGGATAGCAAATTGGGAAGATGGTGGAGTGGAAAAAGATCCACATGCAACGACGTGCCAGATGGGGCAATAGAACAAGGGTATGGTTCGAAAAGAGGTAGCATACCTGAGGGTCGGCGGGAAGTGGCTTCGCTCGTGGTCGTCGTCCTTCGCACACACTACGACAACGATCCTGCGCGGGCGCTAGGTCTGAGAGGACGTCCTTGTCGTCAGTGCGTGACCTCGCTCGCCGACGGCGAGTGCGTCAACGCTGCACGTCATTTTCTTCCCCGGTGGATCTGTGACCACCGGTGAGGAGGGATAGAGGGGCCGTCTTTTTTAGATCCGGAGAGAGGGTGGTAGTGTGAGAAGCAAGTGGGCAGCCCTTGGCAAGAAAGCGCTGAAGCTCCAGCCTATATATCTTCTTTATACTACTAGTACTGGAGGTGGAGTAGTGGTTGAGTAGTTTATATTTTCTCTGCATACAGTACCAGTTAGTCGTGCTTCAAAACTGAACGGCACACCATTAAAAAAATAAAGACCGATAACTAATGCGGCACCTCGGGCCAACGCGGCCAGATCGCATTTTGCACGAGAAATTACACACCATGTCTCGTTGACATGTGGTCCCGTTCCACATATCAGTGAGACGATGGCGAGTAGTAGGAGTATTTCCGAACCGACGTGTAGGCCAGGGTGCTGTCGTGGTTCTAAGTATGACAGTAGAATAGGGGTAGTATAACGGAGCATGATCTATCGAGATGCATATGGGTGACACGGTGGTTTTAGCGAGTTCGGGCCTCTCACGGTGGAGATAACAACCCTACGTCTCGTGCTCCGGAGAGGCTTTGTTTTATCTGAGTATATATCCGGAGATTAAAATGTGTGTGTGTGAGAGAGAGGAACGGATCCCCATGCCTGAGCTCAGTCCTGAGACTAATGGTGAAAAGAGAGAGCGGTCCAAGAAGAGACCCCCTCGTCTAGTGGTGGGGGGTGGCTTATATAGAGTGCGCCACCCCCTCACCTCGTATGTTACAAAGTGGGGTATGAATGCCATAATGCCAGCCCACTATCAAGCCCTCACTATTAGAAAGATGCCGACTACTTTGCTGCCTGCTGGTCTTCGTATATCCGAGTGAGTCGTATGGTTGAGTGGTGAACTGTCATCCGAGTGGATGGTATGTTGCTTGGTCGAGTGGACAGTATGCTGCTTGTCTGAGTGGATAGTGAGTCTGTATGAAATTGACCTGGACCCACATGTTGTGTGGACCCCATGCTTCATGATATTTCGACCCTTCGTGGGCCTACCTGTTATGTATATCCCCAACATTAGCCCCCGAATCGATTGCGATTTTGCAGAACGAGTTGGTGTAAGACACAGTTTGGGCCGAGTGATCACAGAAATACTCGGTACATGTCGTCGCGCTTTCAGAAAACCAAGGTTTGAACAAAATCTCAATGGATTCCGGCACCACGCTTCCCGACTGATCGAGGTAAATGTCTACGAGGAGCAACTTGGTGACATTCGTTCATCTCTCGGGAGAGGTTTAACTCGTGATCTGAGTATGGATGTGTTTTTAAATCTGTGCAACCAGATTGACACATGGACTGCTCTCTTAGAGAGATGCCATTCTTATCCAGGTGGAACGTCAATACGAGTCGGTTTTAGATCCACACTTGTGAGTTTCACACTTCGAGTCCTAGAAGAAGGCTCAAAACAGGTCCACGGAGGAGCGTTAAACTCGCCTTATAGAATATTTTTTTGGAGTGATTTGGAGCTGGGCCTGCATCGAGTAACTGATTACTCGGAATTTCTTCACGCCTGGAACATGTCTTTTTTGTTGTTTGGCCGTCACTCGGGTAGGGCGGACCGTTCCGAGTGGATACCATTCCAGTGGGGGCACGCTGAGTGCACCCACTGGGTGTAGTCCCCGAGACTGCTGTCGACTGCGGGCAGTCGGCGGGAGTCTTAGAGCCTGTCTTTTTGTTGTTGTTTGGCCGTCACTCGGACCGGGCTGACCGTTCCGAGTGGATACCAACAGTCGGCGGGAGTCTTAGAGCCTGTCTTTTTTGTTGTTGTTCATCACTCGGACTGGTCAGGCCGTACCGAGTGGAGATTACTTCAATGGGGGCACGCTGAGTGCACCCACTGGGTGTAGTCCCCGAGACCGCCGTCGACTGCGGGCAGTCGGCGGGGGTATGAGAGAACTAAAACTCTTCTTAGCTGGTACTGATCGAACTTGTTCTTCTCTGACTCGGAGGTCGAGTAATACTGGAGATGGGTTTGCATCGAGCAAAAATGTTTCTTTCTGAGTTCTCTTCCAGTGGGGGCACGCTGAGTGCACCCACTGGGTGTAGTCCCCGAGCCTCTGTCGGACTAGATGAGTCTGGCAGAGGGTTTAAGTCTCTCGGTAAACCTCCATGCAGTTGGTACGGCAAATATCTTTGTCTGGAATTGAATCAATCAGATGGATGCGTAACGAGGTGGTTGTACGAACGACGTTCGACGAGTAAGGTCGCCTGTACGATTCAGCGATGGCGCTTCATTTTTACCCTTTTGCATGAAAGGGGTATTTATCCAAGTGGACGTGCTTCACTTATAGATCTTCGGCGAACCGAGCATGTATGGTCAGAAGAATATTCCTGATGTGATCAACAGGTTGACCAAATGGGCGTAACCCCTGAGGGTGACATGGCCAACTGCCGTGCGTAGCCCCCGAGTGATGCTCGAAGGAGGTAAGCTTGCTACAGAGTGTGATATGAGGTTTGACCATATGAGTAACTTAGCCGTTCCCGTGCTGGGGGTGTAGAGGTATAGACATGTCCAACTGATGGTGACGCGCGAGGCGGCAGAGGGGCGATGATGTGTACAACCGAGTGACGATGCACAGGGCGGTCGAATGGTGATGACGTGTGAAGTGGTTGAATGTAAGACTACATATCTAGCCAAGTGAAGATGCACGGGGCAGCCGAGTGGTGAAGACGTGCACAACCGAGTGGCGGCGCGCGAAGCGGCTAAGGCGAAGTCGTGTGTCACCGGACAGTGAAAATGGTCCTCGGAGGACTTAGTCGAATGCTTTCGAAGCTGATGTAGTGACGAGTTTGGTGTAGTGTGGTTGCGACGCAACAAGACCGGCGTGACAACTAAGTCTTAGTAGGAAAGAAGATGGCGTGCAGAGCAACTGGGTGATTATAAAACTTGTCCAAGTGACGGATCGAATGCACTTGTTGAAGTGAAGGATCTGACTGGTGATGAAGTACTCGACCACTCAGGCGAGTGTCATTCCAAATGAGGTGCAGCCCCCGAGTGCGGTGTAGCCCCCGAGCATACTACAGGCTTAGACAATGGACATGCCGGAATATGAGAAATATAGTCTTGAATGGACGATTTGCAATTCATCGAGTCGGATTTGGGTAAAGATGAGGAGAAGCTTCCGAGTGATGCTCGAAAGAGGCAAACTCGCAAAAGAGTGAAGTGTGAAGTTTAATTATGAAAGGGACTTATCTGTCTCATGCCCGACGAGGTCTATATCATTAATACGATGAAGAGAATTCCATAGAGGGGTTGGCCGGACGTGTTTGAAGTCAACAGAGCGACAAGGTCAGTGTTGTGGTGCGCTAGGACCAGTATGGTGACCGAGTCCGAGCAGCGTGAAGTTGGCGCGTAGGGCCGTCGAGTGATCGCGTAACTTGTGTAAAAAATGGCACAAGTCAACACAATAATTTCTTGAGGAAATTTGATGTGTGCTGAAATGATTTGTGTGAATAAGACCCATAGACACCAGCTGGGAGTGCAAGGGGCTTGCTGGTTGACCAGCAAAAGTCTAAAAGAGCGAAGGATTCGTTCGCACTTGTCGAAGCGAGAGATCCTACTGAACTCATTGGAATACTGGCTAAAATAAAACGGAAGTGTAGTGTTTCGACTGAATTGCAGCCCCGGAGGACCGATGCAAACTCGAAATGAAGAACGACACATGGTGTTCGTCAATGATATGTGAAAAAATGGAAGTTGGACTTGGGAGTCACATAAGCAGTACTAAGCAAGTATGTGAAAATAAGCAGTCGAGCGTAGAGGTACACTCGGTGGTGTGGCCTCCGAGTGAACGTGATGTGTGAATTATGGAATACTCGGGACAAAAATAACAGAATGCAAAATGACTTAGCTGTCTGAAGGCGCGCGGGGCGGTCGAGTGGTGATGAGGTGACCAAACGAGTGGCGACGCGCGGGGCAGCCGAGTGGTGATGAGGTGACCAATCGATTTGACGATGCACAGGGCGGCCGAGTGCTGATGAGGTGACCAACCGATGGCGACGCGCGGGGCGGTCGAGTGGTTATGGGGCGACCAACCTGGTGGCGATGCACGGGACGGCCGAGTGGTTATGAGGTGACCAACCTGGTGGCGACGCATGGGGCGGCCGAGTGGTTATGAGGTGACCAACCTGGTGGCGACGCACGGGGCGGCCGAGTGGTTATGAGGTGACCAACCTGGTGGCGACGCACGGGGCGCCGAGTGGTTATGAGGTGACCAACCTGGTGGCGACGCACGGGGCGACCGAGTGGTTATGAGGTGACCAACCTAGTGGCGACGCACGGGGCAGCCGAGTGGTGATGAGGTGACCAACCGAGTGGCGACGCACGGGGCGGCCGAGTGGTTATGAGGTGACCAACCTGGTGGCGACGCACGGGCCGGCCGAGTGGTGATGAGGTGACCAACCTGGTGGCGACGCACGGGGCGGCCGAGTGGTTATGAGGTGACCAACCTGTGGCGACGCACAGGGCGGCCGAGTGGTTATGAGGTGACCAACCTGGTGGCGACGCACAGGGCGGCCGAGTGGTTATGAGGTGACCAACCTGTGGTGAGACACGGGGCGGCCGAGTGGTTATGAGGTGACCAACCTGCATCGTGTTTTTGAACTTAGGCGAGTACTGGACTGCATCTAAGCTCCCGAGTGGGAGGGTTGCTCTCCACTCGGCAGGATTTTTTGAAACTTAGGTGAGTACTGGACTGCAGCTAAGCCCCCGAGTGGGAGGGTTGCTCTTCACTCGGCAGGATTTTTTGAAACTTAGGCGAGTACTGGACTGCAGCTAAGCCCCCGAGTGGGAGGGTTGCTCTCCACTCGGTAGGATTTTTTTTGAAACTTAGGCGAGTACTGGACTGCAGCTAAGCCCCCGAGTGGGAGGGTTGCTCTCCACTCGGTAGGATTTTTTTTTTGAAACTTAGGCGAGTACTGGACTGCAGCTAAGCCCCCGAGTGGGAGGGTTGCTCTCCACTCGGTAGGATTTTTTTGAAACTTAGGCGAGTACTGGACTGCAGCTAAGCCCCCGAGTGGGAGGGTTGCTCTCCACTCGGTAGGATTTTTTAAACTTAGGCGAGACGGATTCGCAACTAAGTCACCCACTGGGGGATTGAGAGCATATAAAAATAATAACAATTATTTATGAGATTGTAAAAACTGTGTCGCGGGGTTACCGAGTGGTGATGAGGTGACCAACCGATTGACAAGGCCCGGAGCGGTCGAGTGGTGATGAGGTGACCAACCGATGCGAGGCGTCCGAGTGACGTAGACGCGTCCCGCAGAGTGGCGACGCGCGGAGCGTCCGCATGATGTAGACGTGTGCCCCGGAGTGGCGATGCGCGGGGCGTCCGAGTGAAGTAGATGCGTCCCGCGGAGTGGCGACGCGCGGAGCGTCCGAGTGAAGTAGATGCGTCCCGCGGACTGGCGACGCGCGGGGCGTCGGAGAGAAGTAGACTCGTCCCGCGGAGTGGCGATGCGCGGGGCGTCCGAGTGAAGTAGATGCGTCCCGCGGAGTGGCGACGCGCGGGGCGTCGGAGTGAAGTAGACTCATCCCGCGGAGTGGCGATGCGCGGGGCGTCCGAGTAGATGCGTCCCGCGGACTGGCGACGCGCGGGGCGTCGGAGAGAAGTAGACTCATCCCGCGGAGTGGCGATGCGCGGGGCGTCCGAGTGAAGTAGATGCGTCCCGCGGAGTGGCGACGCGCGGGGCGTCGGAGTGAAGTAGACTCGTCCCGCGGAGTGGCGATGCGCGGGGCGTCCGAGTGAAGTAGATGCGTCCCGCGGACTGGCGACGCGCGGGGCGTCGGAGTGAAGTAGACTCGTCCCGCGGAGTGGCGATGCGCGGGGCGTCCGATGAAGTAGATGCGTCCCGCGGAGTGGCGACGCGCGGGGCGTCGGAGTGAAGTAGACTCGTCCCGCGGAGTGGCGATGCGCGGGGCGTCCGAGTGAAGTAGATGCGTCCCGCGGACTGGCGACGCGCGGGGCGTCGGAGTGAAGTAGACTCGTCCCGCGGAGTGGCGATGCGCGGGGCGTCCGAGTAGATGCGTCCCGCGGACTGGCGACGCGCGGGGCGTCGGAGAGAAGTAGACTCGTCCCGCGGACTGGCGACGCGCGGGGCGTCCGAGAGAAGTAGACTCGTCCCGCGGAGTGGCGATGCGCGGGGCGTCCGAGTGAAGTAGATGCATCCCGCGGAGTGGTGACGCGCGGGGCGTCGGAGTGAAGTAGACTCGTCCCGTGGAGTGGCGATGCGCGGGGCGTCCGAGTGAAGTAGATGCGTCCCGCGTAGTGACGATGCGCGGGGAATCCTGGTGAAGTAGAGGCGCGTGCTGCAGTGGCGACGAGCGAGACGTCCGAGTGACGTAGACGCGTCCCGCAGAGTGGCGACGCGCGGAGCGTCCAGATGATGTAGACGCGTGGCCTGGAGTGACGATGTGCGGGGCGTCCTGGTGAAGTAGAGGCGCGTGCCGCAGTGGCGACGAGCGAGGCATCCGAGTGACATAGACGCGTCCCGTAGAGTGGCGACGCGCGGAGCGTCCGGATGATGTAGACGCGTGGCCCGGAGTGGCGATGCGCGGGGCGTCCGAGTGAAGTAGATGCGTCCCGCGGAGTGGCGACGCGCGGAGCGTCCGAGTGAAGTAGATGCGTCCCGCGGACTGGCGACGCGCGGGGCGTCGGAGAGAAGTAGACTCGTCCCGTGGAGTGGCGATGCGCGGGGCGTCCGAGTGAAGTAGATGCGTCCCGCGGAGTGGCGACGCGCGGGGCGTCGGAGTGAAGTAGACTCGTCCGTCGGAGTGGCGATGCGCGGGGCGTCCGAGTAGATGCGTCCCGCGGACTGGCGACGCGCGGGGCGTCGGAGCGAAGTAGACTCGTCCCGCGGAGTGGCGATGCGCGGGGCGTCCGAGTGAAGTAGATGCGTCCCGCGGAGTGGCGACGCGCGGGGCGTCGGAGTGAAGTAGACTCGTCCCTCGGAGTGGCGATGCGCGGGGCGTCCGAGTAGATGCGTCCCGCGGACTGGCGACGCGCGGGGCGTCGGAGAGAAGTAGACTTGTCCAGCGGAGTGGCGATGCGCGGGGCGTCCGAGTGAAGTAGATGCGTCCCGCGGAGTGGCGACGCGCGGGGCGTCGGAGTGAAGTAGACTCGTCCCGCGGAGTGGCGATGCGCAGGGCGTCCGAGTGAAGTAGATGCGTCCCGCGGAGTGGCGACACGCGGAGCGTCCGAGTGAAGTAGATGCGTCCCGCGGACTGGCGACGCGCGGGGCGTCGGAGAGAAGTAGACTCGTCCCACGGAGTGGCGATGCGCGGGGCGTCCGAGTGAAGCAGATGCGTCCCGCGGAGTGGCGACGCGCGGGGCGTCGGAGTGAAGTAGACTCGTCCCGCGGAGTGGCGATGCGCGGGGCATCCGAGTGAAGTAGACGCGTCCCGCGGAGTGGCGATGCGCGGGGCGTCCGAGTGAATTTGGGTCCGTTGCCGAGTGAATTTGTGTCCGTTGCCGAGTGAACTTGAGTCTGCGTCCGAGTGGATTCATCGGTCTGAACTCTGATCGAATCTGGTTTGCAGCTATCCGATTGAAGATCCATCGGGTGACCCTGCAAGTTAGCACTAGCAAATACGGCCATGAAGTTGAAGGCTGGCTAGTCATGCATGCATGCATGCATGAATTGACTGGCGCGGAATCTGTGGAAGCTGTGGAAATGGCCTGGTTCTGGCCGCAGCAATTAAGTGGCGTTTGTAACTCCCGTCAATTGGTCGGTTAATAAGGCGATTACCTCAACGAAGCGATCGATCCATGCTTGACGGAATTATGAGACCGATGTTATTTAGGCATGCTCTTAATGATTGCCGGTGGAGCCGCGTTACCTGCGTACGTGTGGGAGTTGTCCTTCCGTTCCTTTTTTCCTGCATGCAGTTATCACTCATTAAATGGCATACGTTATGCCTGCACTTACCAGACGTTTATTCCCTCAATCCCGCACGATCGTCGCTTGAGGGTCGAGGCTGCTTTGAAGGTCCCCGCCGCAGCGCGCCTCCACCACAGAGAGTCAGAGACTGTCGCAGGCGACTGGCACCGGAGGTAACAGCGATGCGCGCCTGCGCCGCCACCACGGAGGTCGCCGGCGAGCAGCCGAGAACGCGAGGCCGGAGCCGACGGCGAGGTGAACGGCGACGACGGTCATGCATGTGGCTCAACGACGAGGTTGGAAACGATGATGACGGCCGGTCTGGTCGGAACCAGACGGTGGCCGAGAGGTGGCGATGAGGAGGATGAGCAGCTGGCCGTGGTCCAGTCGCGGGCCGGCGCAGCCAAGGGCGAGGCCAGCGCGAGCGTTGGTTGCTGTATTTCACTGAGGAGCCGGGTCGACCGGACCACCGGTAGACGCGTTCAACCAGTCGCGGAACCAGGCCGAGCATTAGCGGCGGTGCGTGTGTGCACGCTCGACGATTGCGTCACCCATGAGTACGCCAGAAGATGGCGAGCGGATGACGATGCTTCATCGTCCGGGAGCCGAGCCGCCAAGCGGAAGAAAGGGAGGTGTCCTTTTGTATGAGCTCGCGTGCATACAGAAAGAGAACAAACCGTAGTTAGATCATTGCAATCTTTGATTGTAAAGAGGACAAGTTGAGATGAGCAACTCCCTGATCCTTTTGTTTGTACGAATGGCGCGATGACCTGAACCCCAGCAGCCAGTTTATCTGGTGATGGTAGTTGATCCGCTGCCGAAGATTGAAGAAAAAACCATTTGCACCATGGCTCGATAGACGCCAGGCCCCACGGTGGGCGCCAACTGTCGTGGTTCTATGTCTGACAGTAGAATAGGGGTAGTATAACGGAGCATGATCTATCGAGATGCATATGGGTGACACGGTGGTTTTAGCGAGTTCGGGCCTCTCACGGTGGAGATAACCACCCTACGTCTCATGCTCCGGAGAGGCTTTGTTTTATCTGAGTATATATCCGGAGATTACAATGTGTGTGTGTGAGAGAGAGGAACGGATCCCCATGCCTGAGCTCAGTCCTGAGACTAATGGTGAAAAGAGAGAGCGGTCCAAGAAGAGACCCCCTCGTCTAGTGGTGGGGGGTGGCTTATATAGAGTGCGCCACCCCCTCACCTCCTATGTTACAAAGTGGGGTATGAATGCCATAATGCCAGCCCACTATCAAGCCCTCACTATTAGAAAGATGCCGACTGCTTTGCTGCCTGCTGGTCTTCGTATATCCGAGTGAGTCGTATGGTCGAGTGGTGAACTGTCATCCGAGTGGATGGTATGTTGCTTGGTCGAGTGAATAGTATGCTGCTTGTCTGAGCGGATAGTGAGTCTGTATGAAATTGACCTGGACCCACATGTTGTGTGGACCCCATGCCTCATGATATTTCGACCCTTCGTGGGCCTACCTGTTATGTATATCCCCAATAGGTGCCACTTCGTGAACCGTGGCAAACTGGCAACCGTCCACCGACTCTTCGCCTTTCCCTCTCGATTTGGAACTACTGTCGCACGCTCTTCCTCTTCCTCCTTGATTTTCCTTCAGCCCTTCATGCTTTCTTCTGCCATTGTTCGATTGTCTTCTCCATGGAGGGAACAGGACAGAAACGAACCAGTTATTCTTGCCCCGATCTGAAAGATGACGTGGTGGAGGAACTCATTGACCGGTGCGACGTCATCACCTCGGCTAGCATGGCAGGTTCGTTCAAGCCCATTCTCGACTCAAGTAATTGCATCATTACAAGGAACCCAAGAGTCAAGGAGCGGTTTGATCTCCCCTATCTTCTTCGCCGTGACCCTGATGACTGGCGCCATCACGACGGAGGCCTCGCCCTGTGCAAGTTGATGCCGCTTGATAATGATACGTATGATGTTAAGATGCCATCGCTTGAGGGCAAGGCTTGGGCAGGCGCAAATGGAGATTGGGTTGTTTACATTGGGTCCAACTGCGAGTGGGAACTTGTGAACGTGTACACTCGTGACCGGGTTCCACTTCCAAAAATCTCAGCAGACTGCCCAGAGGTTGAGCACACCGGTATTGTACGCACGTTCAAATACAATCATGGTGACTGTCTTCTACAGAAGATAGCAATTTCTCGAGTCCCCAACCGCTCTTGGAATTACAACAACTATGAAGTTGTTGCTATCTTCGACAAGCTTGTTGCCGTTGTCAGTGGTTTGACTGGATGGATATTGCTCAAAAATCAGTTTCTGTACACGGATGAGTACTGTGATGCAATTGA
This sequence comes from Triticum aestivum, assembly GCF_018294505.1. Lineage (NCBI taxonomy): Eukaryota > Viridiplantae > Streptophyta > Magnoliopsida > Poales > Poaceae > Triticum > Triticum aestivum. The sequence continues at coordinate 184,453,114 of NC_057813.1, read as the reverse complement.
ATAAGAGGGCCTTATGTTTGCTGCCACCACTCGTGGCACTATTTTTGCATGGCATCCTCGTTGTTTCGGTACGTTTGTCTTCCACCGTAATTATAATTGTTTCATCCACATGCATGCGGGTTAGCAAGGCTGGTCATAGTGGGGAGTAACTTAGACTAGTAACATGCATATGTTACTAGTTTATGTTACTATCTCTATATTGCATAGTATCTTAGATTAGTATCATAGGTGGTCTCATTTATTGCCATGCATGACACATAGTAGCATCACATTTATTATGTTACGGTATCTACCTATGTTACTATAACCATCTCTCTCTTCCTTAATTGCCTGCCACATAAGCATGTTTGCGAATCCCAAGTGCATGATACTACTTATGTTACCCCCACTATGGCCAGCCTTACTAATTAACCTTCTTCTTGTGTTTCCAAGGTCCTGTGAACATTCCACCACCTATACTTGAAGATTTTTATAACCAAGGGGGATATGATGATAGTGATGATCACGAGCATGAGGACGAGCAGCGCCCATATACTATTTGGTGCCTGGCAACTAATTCCGATGGATCACCTCTTCTTGTGTGTATACAACCCACTGATGATGTTACTGCTAAGGAAGCAGGTGTAGTCTCCCATGGTCGCACTCTCCGGACCTATTCCAACACCCGTTGCATGGTATTCAGGATGGATACTAGTGTGCTAGCGCCAACTCCTTCTCCCTGGTACAGAATTGATAGTCTTGGAGAAAATTCGCTCTTCCTTGGACAAAACTATCCAATGATGGTGAAAGGCGATCCAACTGCTGTTGACACAACGTTACTACCATTTATGAGAAGCAATTATGTCTATACCTCGGATATTTCGGTGGTTCCCTACCCTGGTACTGATATAGTAGGCCGCTTCAGCCTGGATGATCAGTCCTGCGTTGGTCTCCAGATCGACAATGGATGGCCCGTCCCAGAGAATCACTTGTGGTTCAAAGCAAGCGTTTCCAACACCGAGGAATGGTTGAGTTGAAGTTCATTTCATTGCTTGTTATTTGTTGTGTGGTGAAAACTTTAGTATTTATAATGTATCCTCGTTGTCGATGTGGGTTGATGACCTGTGGTATGTAATAAAATGATATGCCTGTGACAAACTTACTAAATTTATGAATGGATTTCGAGTTGCTTCTGTGAGTGGGTGGTGCGACGAGGCAAAAAAATATTTTCCGAATACATAATTGTACGTGCATTGCAATAGGTTATCGGATGAGGCCAATCATCAACAATAGTAGTACACTATTTGTACTAGCTTCACATGCTTCGCGCGTCGTGCGGGTGTTTTTACTGTAGCCATACGTAACCAGCACCTCGAATCCATACTGTAGCCTTACTATACTATATACTACAATAAGTAGTAGGAGTAGTAGGGTGGCATGGGCGAGAACAAGCATTCATGTCCAGGAGTACGACACACGCCACCAGCACGACTTCCATCTGACACCAAATTTCTTGGAGTCTGTGCTAGAGAAATCTCTTCAGCCTCATCGTTTCTCTAACTCAGCCATCGCGCGGCGGAGGAGGTGGGGGTTTGCCGATAGTCGGTTTCGTCAACTGCGGTCCCACTTGTAAGGCCAACTCCAACGCTCTATCAATATATGGATGTACTCTTCTATCCAATATTAAAACTTGCATCCATTCTACTCCCTCTGTTGCATAATACATGGTTTCTACACATGTATCTAGACATGTTTGTCAAAATATATATGTATCTAGACATGTTTTAGTATATAGGCACATCCATTTTTGGACAAATGGAAGTCAACTATTTTGGAACGGAGGGAGTACACAATAAATTTTTTAAGTTAGCACAACTAGTCTAATCCGAGAGCACAACCGAAGATTTGGTCGGGTTCTTCCTCCTTTTGCCGACCCATGGGACATCCAGCATCCAGGTCGTGTCATGAAAGAAAATAGAGTGGTAGTTGATAAGTTGAAGCCACGAGATGTGCATCTTGGGTTAAACTGTAAATAGAATCTTACTACTCTTGAGTAACTCCAAAAGCGGCCACCGAAGATCTTTCTTGGATTTGTTTTCCATCACCAGCACGTCGAGGTGAAAGATGTCCAGGTTCAGTGGGTCCGCTTGCGTTTTCACTGACATGTGGGACCGCATGTGAGCAAACAAACGATGGGCTCTGTGCGTCCGCTGGCTGGCTGAGAAGAAAGATAGAGGAGTGCTGAGCATGGACTGCAGGAAATTTGTTCTACGTACTGTACCTCGATATAGGCTCGATATAGTGGGGTGGCATGGGCCATAACTAGCATTCACGTCTAGCACTACTGCACACGCCACCCACACGAGTCCCATCTGACACCAATTTTCTTGGAGTCCGTGCTACAACCATCTCTTCTCCCTCCTGTTTTCGCAGCCATCGCGCGGTGGGCGGGGTGGGGGTTTGCCGATAGTCAGTTTGCTCAACTACGGTCCCACTTATAAGTGAAAATGCAACACTGCACACATTCCTGCTTGAGCGGCGTGCCGGACCAACTGTGTGGGGGTGCGACGCGAACACGGCAGGCTTTTCCTTTTGAACTCGTAACTTGTAAAATTTGGTTCTGCTCCATGGCGCGATCGATAGATAGAAAATAACGATTTTTCCTAGAGTAATGAGAAGTTTGGTTCTGGCACCATTCATGCATGGAGTACGCATGAAAATTATGAAGTTGATGCGGAAGGTAAGATAATTAATGTAGTATCATATACTACTACATGGGTTTGACGGAAAGATAAAAATACATACGGATCCATCAACGACATCCTCACGCCCTAGTGCGCCGGGTCACCAACCGATGTGTGAGGAGCAGCAGCGTTGGCGGCGAGCTCAACGTGCTTCTGAACAGTGCGTCCAAGGTTGCCGTGCGGTCCAAGAAGACCAGCGTCCTCTCGTCCTCCTCTTGCATGCGCGTAGACGTGGGTGATTATGTCCATGCTGTCTTGCTGCGCCAGGCGCTGCGCGGCGAGCGCGACCTCAAGGTGGACATTCTCTGGTGTGACAGCGGGCAGTCGCAGGGCCACCAGTGCATCGAAGAGGTTGTCACCATAGTGGCCATTGAGGGTGGCGGGCATCATAGAGCCTGGGCGCGTCGGCTGAAGGCTTACGTCAAAGTCGTCCACGAGCTTCTTGACGACGGTGAACTTGTCGAGGAAACCGACGAGGACCTCATCGAACAAGGAGACGAAGCTTTTGTCCAAGCGGCCCCTCGCCCTGCCGGCCTCAAGCAATACTACCTGGAGACGTTCCTCATTCCTGGGCCATAGGCCGGCGTCATGGACCATTTGGCACAGCCGGCTGATGCTCGCGCTCATCGCCTCCATGGATCTAGCTTAGCTTCTACTAGTCAACTGATCTTGCGATTCGAGTGATCACTCTTGCCCTTGGTTAGCATGCGTAGGTGCGTAGGATTTCGTACTACTCCTCGGCCCTCTACTGCACCTGCCTTTGGCTGTATGATAGGTGGGCCATCCACCCCCTGGGCCCACGTGTCATTCACCCAAAGGCAGTTGCCGTAAGTCAATGAAGCTGCGCCCCCCTCCGTGCCGGTGTAGTATAGTCATCTCAACTGACCTCTAGTTGGGGCCAAACGAGAGAAGTTTGATGTTTACTGGTTTATTAGTCCCCTTTGCATTTTGCACCAAGTTTTGACCTTTGATTTAACTAATAAAATGTTAATGCATGTAAACAAAAATGTTGTGTAAGTCACATTACGAAAATCAAATAATCCCAAAACACATAGGCACGGTGCATTAACTCCCTCCTTGTTTCTTATTTCGTGACATATCAACCAATGAGAGATGTGGACCGTGCATGCTTTCAATGACTTGAGACTACCAAACATGACATGCAATGTTTAGTTCATTGCATGTAATCCTATTAAGACTCTAGTTAGCAAGAAAACATTAAGTTCTCTCACCGATTGTCACATCCCTAGTCTGGTATGACCTAGGCTAGCTAGCCATTTGTGCATCATATTTAAATTTCATTTAAATTTGAAATGAGGATTGGAGGAACCCTCAGAATCATTTTTGAAAATGACCCAAATAAAAATTTCTCCAAAAAGGGTCCAAGAAAATGCTCATGATGCCCTCTAAAAATATTGGACAGAGATAAAAATCAAAACAATATTTTTAGGAGTTCATGGACATTTTATTTTGGCTATTTGGATTAATTCGATAAATATTTGCATTGGGAATATATTTCTATATATATGAATTATGGCCCAAAAATTATGCCATTCATAAAAGAGCTCTGGGATAATACATCCAGCTCCTGCAAAAATTGGCATAATAAAATTAAATGATTTAATATATTTATTAAATCAAACAAATGTCAGAAAAAAAATAGAAAACAGAAATAAAAGGAAGGAGGACTTACCTGGGCCTCCCCTCCCCTGCGCAGCCCAGCAGCAGCAGGCCGGCCCAGCCCACCTGGCCCTCCTCTGTCGCCTTCCTCCTCTGCCAGGAGGACGGGCGTGTGCCCGACGCTCGCCGGCACGCGCGCGCGCCACCTCCCCCCCCCTGCTAGCCACCTCCTGCTTCCTTCTCTCGCCTCGATGCCCCGGACGTTGCCACGCAGCTGCCCGCACCGCTCTCACTCTCCCTCGCCCTCCTCCTCTCCCCCTGCTCTCTCTCCCTCTCACCCGAAGCACCACCGCCGCCGCCGTTCGCCATAGCCATCACCACCGACCTCCCCTCGCCTCCCCGACACACGCGGAAGCTCCGCTCCTCCGCCCTGAAGCTCCCCGTCAAGCCGTGCCCCTCCGGATGCCCCGTGGAGCCGTCGCCGTCGCCAAATTCGACTCCGGCCGCCGTGGACCCTCGCCGGCGATTCGGGAGCTACCGGACATCCCCGACCTCGCCCTCGTGCTCGCTAGTTCCGCGGTGAGCCCCCGCACCGAATCCCCTCCTCCCCGTGTCCATTTGCCCCGTCTAGCTAGCTCGCCACCGCGCCCGTAAGCCCCTCGCCGCCGGCCATGGCGCCACGGTGGCACGAGCCCAAGCCGGTCCCTTCCGCGCACGTCCCCGTGTTCCTGGTGACGCCGGGAGCCCGTAGGAACCCTCCGTCTCCCCTGCCGTGCACCACAACGCCGCGGCCGCAAGTTGCCGAACTCCGGCCGCCGCCCTGAGCTCTGCTCCGGCGAGCTCCGGCACCCCCGCAGCCCCCCACCAGCTCCCCTGGATGCGCGTGAGCACGGGCATCGCGTGGGTGGTCTCCGCCGCCCGAATGGTCGCCGGAACGGCGATCCCGAGCCCCTCCGCCGTCTCGGGCCTCGCCGGCGGCTAAACGCCGGCGGGATTGACCGGTCAACCGCGCTAACCCCCCCCCCTGAGGCTGACCAGTGGGCCCGACCCCCCCCCCCCTAACCACTTAATTAAATAAAATAACCCCTGTTAGCCCCTGTCACTGACGTGTGGGTCCCACACGTCAGGTTTGACCTGGACAGCCGCGTTGACCGCTGATGCATTGATGACGTCATGCTGACGCAATTATTTAGTTTCTGGAATTAAAATAATTCAGAAAATCCAGAAATTGATTTAAACTTCAAAAATTCATATCAATTCAACCGTAGCTCAGATTTAAATAATTTATATATGAAAAATTATCAGAAAAATGCAACCTTTCCATCTGTACTAGTTTCATGCATGACAAACCAACCTATACATGCTGAATATGGGAAAACACATTATGGCATATATAAGAGACCTAATTTAGAAATGCATTTGAACCTTTGGTTCAAATGGACTTCAAAGCTAATTGAACACTAGTTGCATTAGCTCAACAGCATCACATCTACATGCCATGTTCATGCATCATATTGTTGCATATGATTGTGTATTGATTGCCGGCACTGTTCCTTCTCGATAGGTCCTGCTCCGGAGACGTTCCAGAGTACCTGTCGGTGAAGCAGTGCCTCCTCTGTTGTTTTTACCAGGCAAGCAACCCCCCCTTGTTCATTTCGATAAAACCCTACTCTCTCGCTCCTGCTCTCAGTTATTGCATTAGGACAACAACGATTCATCTGCTACTTTGTGCTGCGGTAGTTGAACCCATTCCTCTGCATGACCTGTCATTGCCACAGTAAATAGTTGAAACCCACTAGCATGTGTAGGAGTTGATTGAAGCCACTGATGTGTTCCTACCATGCTATGCCTGCTATTGCTTAGAGTGTGTCAGGTCTGGTTCATTGGGAATGAATTGGAGTGTTACGATATGTTCTGATGCTGAGAGTGAAGTGTGTGAACACGATTTGGTAAAGGTAGCGGTGAGAGGCCATGTAGGAGTACATGGTGGGTTGTCTCACTTGAACCGTCCTTAAGCACTGAGTTCTGTGTATGTTGTCCAATGACTCGATACTACCACACATTGGGTTCCGGTAACTCGACCCCTCTCGACTTATTAACCAACTTGGTCTCTGTCCAGGAGTCGCAACTAGTTTCTGGTGTTTGTAGGTAGTGCTATTTTTCTACCAAGTGGCACCCGGCAGGGTGGGCTTGGGACAGACTAGGCACACGTGGCCCGGTGTACCGAGTGGCACCCGGTTGGTGGGCTCGGGAACCCTGTACACATCGTTTGGGGCCGTAAGCGACACCCCGGCCGGATCTCCTTGCGGATGGAACCCGAATAGGCGATAAACCTGGACTAGAGTCTTGTGTGGTTAGTCAGGTCGTGGCCGACACCCTCGCCAGGCTTCCGCTTGAAGGTTGCCGAGATACATGACGTGTACATGGCGGTAAGTGGCGAGAGCGTGTGTGAAGAAGTACACCCCTGCAGGGTTAACATGATCTATTCGAATAGCCGGGTCCGCGGTTATGGACTTCTTGGATGCTTACATGGTACATAGACAACTTGAAGTGGATACTCTAAAATGCTCAAGACAAGTGTGAGTGCTATGGATGGCCTTCTCGTAGGGAGACGGGGATGAATCCATAGTAGTGTATTGTGTGGTGATTAGTGGACTCGTGTACGTTGTTTCACCTCCAGAGTTTCTGGTAGTCGTAGAACAGGATAGCCACAGAGTCAAAGCTGGCTTGCTGCAACTAAACCCCACGTTACCCTCTTGATACAAGTGCATGTATGATAGGATCTGATGTAAGTCTTGCTGAGTACCTTTGTACTCATGTTGCTTTATTTATGTTTTTGCAGCGGAGACTTCGGTCTTACTAGTGTTCTCGTGGACTTCGACTAGTAGCTAGTACCTCAGCTACGATCTTGATCGGATGTTGTAGATAGTCAGGCTCTTCAGCCTTTTTCATTTATAGATGTCTGTACCCAGACATGTAATGCTTCCGCTTGTTGCTTGTATGCTCTGTATGACGGGTCTTGTGACCCCTGTTTGCAATAATTGCTATGGCGGCTCTTCTGAGCCTTTATCTATATAAGTTGTTGAGTTATGCTGTGATGCCATGTTGTACAACACATACTTGCATGTTATGCGTACGTGTAATGTGTATTGCTATGTGTGGGATCTGGCTATCTAGTTGTTTATTCTTAGTAGCCTCTTTTACCGGGAAATGTCTCCTAGTGCTTCCACTGAGCCCTGGTAGCTTGCTACTGCTCTGGAACACTTAGGCTGGCCGGCATGTGTCCTTCTTCGTTCCTGTGTCTGTCCCTCCGGGAAATGTCACGCTTTGAGTACCGGAGTCCTGTTAGCCCGCTACAGCCCGGTTTACCGGAGTCCTGCTAGCCCAGTGCTACAGCCCGGACCCACTTGCTGATGACCGACACGTTCGAAGCTGGGTCATGGATGCCTGTCCCTGTAAGTCTGTGCCACTTTGGGTTTACGACTAGTCATGTCAGCCCGGGCTCCTTATCATATGGATGCTAGCGACACTATCATATACGTGAGCCAAAAGGCGCAAACGGTCCCGGGCAAAGGTAAGGCGACACCCGTGGGGATACCATGCGTGAGGCCGCAAAGCGATATGAGGTGTTACATGCTAGATCAACGTGGCATCGAGTCGGGGTCCTGACAGCTTTGGTATCAGAGCTTGACTGCCTGTAGGATTACCAAGCCAAACTGGTCGAAGTTGAGTCTAGAAAATCTTTAGTTATGTAAGGGAATTGATTGTGGGAAGGAACGTAAGGCTCTTTTTACTCCTTTACCTCATGACCTTCTGATCTGAGTCATCCTATCTTCCGACGGGATTAAGGAACTAGGCTTTCTCTTCCGTCTATCAGGATCACGTGTTACTACTCCGTAGTCCCATAGGATTGGTTGATCAGAGTCATATCCCAGTTTTGAGTATTTCCGGTGTAGTCTGTTTAGTACTATCCCAGAACCTTGAGTGGTGATGTTGAGTTGTTGTACTACCCCATTTTTAGCAGGATGTCTCATTCTGAGCATTTTACTGCCGTTATGCTGCCGAAATTGCCCTAGGAGTTCGAGTGATACTAACTCCTTGTCCTACATTCCACAGTCTTTAGTTGATGCTGATTCCGTCCTTGGTTCGTTTCTCAGGATGTCATCGGCTAAGCGAAGTTCCGTCGCTCGTAGCCAGAACCATGGAGATGGTAGGGATGAGGATCCTCCTGACCAGCCTTCGTTGTCAGAGCTCATGCTAGAGATGGAGAGGAACAAGCGTGAGTCTAATCGTTTGTTGGCACGTATCGAGGAGAATACCGCACATCAGTTCAAGGGATCTGTGACCATTCATGATTTCATTCGCTTGCACCCGACTACTTTTCATCATTCCATCGAGCCACTCGATGCAGATGACTGGCTCCGTAGCATCACTCATAAGCTGCGTTCCGCGAACGTAGCTGAAGATGACAAGGTCACTTATGCCACATATCACCTAGAAGGTCCTGCTAGTCTTTGGTGGCAGAACTATGAGGCTATGCTTCCAGTTGGCCAGATTCCTACCTGGAAGGATTTCACTTAGGCTTTTCGCGAGCATCACATTCCCCAGGCCCTTATTGATCGCAAGAGAGAAGAGTTCTGTAGTTTCACCCAGAGTAAGATGGCTGTTGATGCTTATAGCAGAGAGTTCGAGAACCTTGCCCGCTATGCCACAGAAGAAGTGTCCACAGACGCCAAGAAGCAAGCTAGGTTCCGGAAGGGTCTCAACCCCAAGTTGCGTCGTGATCTTCATCTGCATCATTGTGATACATTCCAAGCCCTTGTGAACAAGGCCATCAATGCAGAGACAGCTCAACTCACTTACGAGGAGTCTCGTAAGCACACCCGTGATTTGGGATCTTCCTCCGGTTCTAGTTCCCAGAAGCGCCGGATTTGGGTTCCAAACTCCGCTCTTCCTTCCGGTTATACACCGAGGTCATCCTATGTGGTGCCTTCTCCAACTCAGTCGTATGTTCCACCCAGGCCTACGGGTAGACCGGTTGTCAGTGCGGGTCCCCGTCCAACCTCAGGGACTTGCTTCACATGCGGGAAGCCAGGACACTATGCACGTGACTGCTCTCAGACTAGTTTTGCTCCACCCCAGCCCGAGAAGACTGTTGGCTGTATTAAGCCATCACGCAAGATGATCAGTGTCAAGTCAGCCCCCACTGAACGTGGACGTGTGCATCACGTCTCAGCTAAAGACGCTCATGATGATCCAGATGTCGTTCTTGGTACCCTTCTTGTCAATTGTCACCCAGCATCAGTTCTATTCGATACTGGAGCATCTCACTCCTTCATTTCTGAAGGTTATGCCCGTTTGCACGACATGTCATTTTGTGATATGCCAACTCCGTTTGAAATCCAAACCCCAGGGTCTAGATGGCAGACCACCAGAATCAGCCATGGTAACGAAATCCTTGTTGACAGACTTGTATTCCTTGCATCACTTGTAGCCCTCAAGTCTTCAGATATTAACATCATCTTGGGTATGGACTGGATGACAGCTCATCATGCCAAGATTGATTGTTACACAAGATCTGTTCAGCTTACACACCCATCTGGCAAGATAGTCACCGTCTCCACTAGAGTTGCAAAGCGTCAACTCTATTCTCTTAATGCCAGCCCTCTCCCAGACCTTGAAGATATCCCGGTAGTCCGTGACTTTCCGGATGTCTTTCCAGAGGAACTGCCAGGTGTTCCACCTGACAGAGATGTAGAGTTCGTCATAGATCTTATCCTAGGAACAGCTCCAATCTCCCGGAGACCTTACAAGATGGCACCCTTAGAACTAGCCGAGCTTAAGAAACAACTCGATGAGTCCTTGCAAAAGGGTTTCATCCGTCCTAGTTCTTCTCCTTGGGCTTGCCCCGTCCTCTTCGTCAAGAAGAAAGACGGTACGGACCGGATGGTTGTAGATTATCGTCCCGTTAATTTGGTCACGATAAAGAACAAGTATCCGCTTCCCAGGATCAACGACCTGTATGATCAGCTCGCTGGATCCTCAGTCTTCTCCAAGATGGATTTAAGGTTAGGCTACCATCAAATCAAGATCAGAAACGGGGACATTCCCAAGACAGCTTTTGTCACTCGTTATGGCCAGTACGAGTACACCGTCATGTCCTTTGGCCTAACCAACGCCCCAGCCACATTTTCCCGCCTGATGAACTCGATTTTCATGGAGTACTTAGATAAGTTTGTCGTGGTTTACCTCGATGATATTCTTATTTACTCGAAGAACGAGGAAGAGCATGCCGAACATCTTAGACTTGTTTTAGAAAAACTCAGAGAACACCGCCTTTATGCCAAGTTCTCCAAGTGTGAATTTTGGTTGCCAGAAGTGACCTATCTAGGCCACGTAATCTCTGGTAAGGGCATTGCTGTCAATCCCGAGAGAGTTCAAGCCGTTCTCGATTGGACTCCACCTGAGACAGTCAAACAAGTTAGGAGTTTCCTTGGTCTAGCCAGCTATTGTCGCCGCTTTGTTGAAAACTTCTCCAAAGTAGCCAAACCCCTCACGGAACTTCTCAAGAAAGATAAAAAGTTCGAGTGGTCCCCACAGTGTGAGTACAGTTTTCAGGAACTGAAAAGACGCCTGACTTCTGCTCCCATACTTGTGTCACCGGATTTCACTAAAGACTTTATTATCTACTGCGACGCCTCACGACAAGGACTAGGTTGCATTCTTATGCAGGATCGTCATGTGATTGCCTATGCATCTCGACAGTTGCATCCACATGAGGAGAATTATCCTACACATGATCTAGAGCTTGCAGCCGTAGTCTATGCACTCAAGACTTGGCGACATTACCTCCTTGGTAAACGTTGCGAGATCTACACCGATCACCAGAGTCTCAAGTATATCTTCACCCAACCAGATTTGAATCTTAGACAAAGTCGTTGGTTGGAGTTGATCACAGACTATGATCTAGGGATTACCTACACCCCAGGCAAAGCCAATGTCATGGCTGATGCTCTAAGCCGTAAATCCTATTGCAACAATCTCATGTTGCAGCAAGGCCAACCACTTCTCCATGAGGAATTCTGTAAACTTAACCTTCACATTGCGCCTCGCGGATTCCTTTCTACCTTGGTGGCGAAACCTACCCTTGTGGATCTTATCATCGAAGCCCAGAAACATGATACGGGGATTACCCGGATCAAGAGGAACATTAAGAAGGGAGTTGGTGGATGTTTCTCTATGGATGATCGCGGTGTTGTTTTCTTTGAGAATCGCTTGGTGGTTCCCAAGAAGCAACATCTTCGGCAGTTGATTCTTAAGGAGGCGCATGAATCTCCTCTCACAATTCATCCCGGTAGTACTAAGATGTATCAGGACCTACGCCAGAGGTTCTGGTGGACTAGGATGAAGAGAGAAATCGCTGAGTTCATTGCTAAATGTGACATTTGTCGTCGCGTTAAGGCAGAGCATCAAAGACCTGCTGGCACCCTTCAGCCTTTAGCTATTCCTGAATGGAAATGGGATAAAGTTGGTATGGACTTCATCACCGGCTTTCCCAGGACCAAAAGAGGGAATAACGCTATCTTCGTAGTCGTTGATCGTCTTTCCAAAGTGGCTCACTTCCTCCCTGTTCGAGAGAGTATCACTGCTAGTCAGCTTGCTGACTTATATGTTTCTCGAATAGTGTCACTTCACGGTGTTCCACTAGAGATCAATTCAGACCGTGGCAGTCTTTTCACTTCTCATTTCTGGGAGAGTTTCCAAACTGCCATGGGAACCCATCTTTCCTTCAGTACCGCTTTCCACCCTCAGTCGAGTGGTCAGGTGGAACGGGTCAATCAAATTCTCGAAGACATGCTCCGAGCTTGCGTTATCTCATTCGGTATGGATTGGGAGAAATGTCTTCCTTTTGCCGAGTTTGCCTATAACAATAGCTACCAATCCAGCCTCAAGCAAGCCCCTTTTGAGGTTCTCTATGGACGAAGATGTCGAACACCTTTGAACTGGTCAGAAACCGGTGAAAGACAATTCTTTGGACCGGATATGATCCAGGAGGCAGAAGAGCAAGTTCGCATCATTCGTGAGAATTTGAAAACAGCCCAGTCTCGTCAGAAAAGTCAGTATGATCGTCATCATAAGGATATGACTTATGAAATTGGCGACCAAGCTTACCTTCGGGTTACTCCTTTGAAGGGTACCCATCGTTTCGGTATCAAGGGCAAGTTGGCTCCTCGTTACATTGGCCCTTTTCGCATTCTCGCTAAACGAGGAGAGGTTGCCTACCAGTTGGAACTACCCCCACATCTTTCTCGAGTTCATGACGTCTTCTACGTCTCTCAACTCAGGCGTTGCTTCTCGGATCCTATTCGTGGAGTGGACCACGAAACGCTTGATCTCCAAGATAACCTCACATACCGAGAGTACCCGGTTCGCATTCTTGATCAAGCAGAGTGTGTTACCCGACGTCAGAACATCAAGTTTCTCAAAGTTCAGTGGTCTCATCATTCCGAGAGAGAGGCTACTTGGGAGCGAGAAGATCGTCTTCGACTGGAGTACCCCGCTTTCTTTCCGTCGACCCCTGAATCTCGAGACGAGATTCTTTCAAATGGGGGCGAGTTGTCACATCCCTAGTCTGGTATGACCTAGGCTAGCTAGCCATTTGTGCATCATATTTAAATTTCATTTAAATTTGAAATGAGGATTGGAGGAACCCTCAGAATCATTTTTGAAAATGACCCAAATAAAAATTTCTCCAAAAAGGGTCCAAGAAAATGCTCATGATGCCCTCTAAAAATATTGGACAGAGATAAAAATCAAAACAATATTTTTAGGAGTTCATGGACATTTTATTTTGGCTATTTGGATTAATTCGATAAATATTTGCATTGGGAATATATTTCTATATATATGAATTATGGCCCAAAAATTATGCCATTCATAAAAGAGCTCTGGGATAATACATCCAGCTCCTGCAAAAATTGGCATAATAAAATTAAATGATTTAATATATTTATTAAATCAAACAAATGTCAGAAAAAAAATAGAAAACATAAATAAAAGGAAGGAGGACTTACCTGGGCCTCCCCTCCCCTGCGCAGCCCAGCAGCAGCAGGCCGGCCCAGCCCACCTGGCCCTCCTCTGTCACCTTCCTCCTCTGCCAGGAGGACGGGCGTGTGCCCGACGCTCGCCGGCACGCGCGCGCGCCACCTCCCCCCCCCTGCTAGCCACCTCCTGCTTCCTTCTCTCGCCTCGATGCCCCGGACGTCGCCACGCAGCTGCCCGCACCGCTCTCACTCTCCCTCGCCCTCCTCCTCTGCCCCTGCTCTCTCTCCCTCTCACCCGAAGCACCACCGCCGCCGCCGTTCGCCATAGCCATCACCACCGACCTCCCCTCGCCTCCCCGACACACGCGGAAGCTCCGCTCCTCCGCCCTGAAGCTCCCCGTCAAGCCGTGCCCCTCCGGATGCCCCGTGGAGCCGTCGCCGTCGCCAAATTCGACTCCGGCCGCCGTGGACCCTCGCCGGCGATTCGGGAGCTACCGGACATCCCCGACCTCGCCCTCGCGCTCGCTAGTTCCGCGGTGAGCCCCCGCACCGAATCCCCTCCTCCCCGTGTCCATTTGCCCCGTCTAGCTAGCTCGCCACCGCGCCCGTAAGCCCCTCGCCGCCGGCCATGGCGCCACGGTGGCACGAGCCCAAGCCGGTCCCTTCCGCGCGCGTCCCCGTGTTCCTGGTGACGCCGGGAGCCCGTAGGAACCCTCCGTCTCCCCTGCCGTGCACCACAACGCCGCGGCCGCAAGTTGCCGAACTCCGGCCGCCGCCCTGAGCTCTACTCCGGCGAGCTCCGGCACCCCCGCAGCCCCCCACCAGCTCCCCTGGATGCGCGTGAGCACGGGCTTCGCGTGGGTGGTCTCCGCCGCCCGAATGGTCGCCGGAACGGCGATCCCGAGCCCCTCCGCCGTCTCGGGCCAAGCCGGCGGCTAAACGCCGGCGGGATTGACCGATCAACCGCGCTAACCCCCCCCCCCTGAGGCTGACCAGTGGGCCCGACCCCCCCCTAACCACTTAATTAAATAAAATAACCCCTGTTAGCCCCTGTCACTGACGTGTGGGTCCCACACGTCAGGTTTGACCTGGACAGCCGCGTTGACCGCTGATGCATTGATGACGTCATGCTGACGCAATTATTTAGTTTCTGGAATTAAAATAATTCAGAAAATCCAGAAATTGATTTAAACTTCAAAAATTCATATCAATTCAACCGTAGCTTAGATTTAAATAATTTATATATGAAAAATTATCAGAAAAATGCAACCTTTCCATCTGTACTAGTTTCATGCATGACAAACCAACCTATACCTGCTGAATATGGGAAAACACATTATGGCATATATAAGAGACCTAATTTAGAAATGCATTTGAACCTTTGGTTCAAATGGACTTTAAGCTAATTGAACACTAGTTGCATTAGCTCAACAGCATCACATCTACATGCCATGTTCATGCATCATATTGTTGCATATGATTGTGTTTTGATTGCCGGCACTGTTCCTTCTCGATAGGTCCTGCTCCGGAGACGTTCCAGAGTACCTGTCGGTGAAGCAGTGCCTCCTCTGTTGTTTTTACCAGGCAAGCAAACCCCCTTGTTCATTTCGATAAAACCCTACTCTCTCGCTCCTGCTCTCAGTTATTGCATTAGGACAACAACGATTCATCTGCTACTTTGTGCTGCGGTAGTTGAACCCATTCCTCTGCATGACCTGTCATTGCCACAGTAAATAGTTGAAACCCACTAGCATGTGTAGGAGTTGATTGAAGCCACTGATGTGTTCCTACCATGCTATGCCTGCTATTGCTGAGAGTGTGTCAGGTCTGGTTCATTGGGAATGAATTGGAGTGTCACGATATGTTCTGATGCTGAGAGTGAAGTGTGTGAACACGATTTGGTAAAGGTAGCGGTGAGAGGCCATGTAGGAGTACATGGTGGGTTGTCTCGCTGGAACCGTCCTTAAGCACTGAGTTCTGTGTATGTTGTCCAATGACCCGATACTACCACACATTGGGTTCCGGTAACTCGACCCCTCTCGACTTATTAACCAACTTGGTCTCTGTCCAGGAGTCGCAACTAGTTTCTGGTGTTTGTAGGTAGTGCTATTTTTCTACCAAGTGGCACCCGGCAGGGTGGGCTTGGGACAGACTAGGCACACGTGGCCCGGTGTACCGAGTGGCACCCGGTTGGTGGGCTCGGGAACCCTGTACACATCGTTTGGGGCCGTAAGCGACACCCCGGCCGGATCTCCTTGCGGATGGAACCCGAATAGGCGATAAACCTGGACTAGAGTCTTGTGTGGTTAGTCAGGTCGTGGCCGACACCCTCGCCAGGCTTCCGCTTGAAGGTTGCCGAGATACATGACGTGTACATGGCGGTAAGTGGCGAGAGCGTGTGTGAAGAAGTACACCCCTGCAGGGTTAACATGATCTATTCGAATAGCCGGGTCCGCGGTTATGGACTTCTTGGATGCTTACATGGTACATAGACAACTTGAAGTGGATACTCTAAAATGCTCAAGACATGTGTGAGTGCTATGGATGGCCTTCTCGTAGGGAGACGGGGATGAATCCATAGTAGTTTATTGTGTGGTGATTAGTGGACTCGTGTACGTTGTTTCACCTCCAGAGTTTCTGGTAGTCGTAGAACAGGATAGCCACAGAGTCAAAGCTGGCTTGCTGCAACTAAACCCCACGTTACCCTCTTGATACAAGTGCATGTATGATAGGATCTGATGTAAGTCTTGCTGAGTACCTTTGTACTCATGTTGCTTTATTTATGTTTTTGCAGCGGAGACTTCGGTCTTACTAGTGTTCTCGTGGACTTCGACTAGTAGCTAGTACCTCAGCTACGATCTTGATCGGATGTTGTAGATAGTCAGGCTCTTCAGCCTTTTTCATTTATAGATGTCTGTACCCAGACATGTAATGCTTCCGCTTGTTGCTTGTATGCTCTGTATGACAGGTCTTGTGACCCCTGTTTGCAAATAATTGCTATGGCGGCTCTTCGGAGCCTTTATCTATATAAGTTGTTGAGTTATGCTGTGATGCCATGTTGTACAGCACATACTTGCATGTTATGCGTACGTGTAATGTGTATTGCTATGTGTGGGATCTGGCTATCTAGTTGTTTATTCTTAGTAGCCTCTTTTACCAGGAAATGTCTCCTAGTGCTTCCACTGAGCCCTAGTAGCTTGCTACTGCTCTGGAACACTTAGGCTGGCCGGCATGTGTCCTTCTTCGTTCCTGTGTCTGTCCCTCCGGGAAATGTCACGCTTTGAGTACCGGAGTCCTGTTAGCCCGCTATAGCCCGGTTTACCGGAGTCCTGCTAGCCCAGTGCTACAGCCCGGACCCACTTGCTGATGACCGACACGTTCGAAGCTGGGTCATGGATGCCTGTCCCTGTAAGTCTGTGCCACTTTGGGTTTACGACTAGTCATGTCAGCCCGGGCTCCTTATCATATGGATGCTAGCGACACTATCATATACGTGAGCCAAAAGGCGCAAACGGTCCCGGGCAAAGGTAAGGCGACACCCGTGGGGATACCGTGCGTGAGGCCGCAAAGCGATATGAGGTGTTACATGCTAGATCGATGTGGCATCGAGTCGGGGTCCTGACACCGATAGGAATAAAACACCATGTATTTATTTACAGAGGGAGTAGTACATTTTTTGTGACATGCATTACTAGATATTGCTAGTCAAATACTAAAATCCAGATGGACGTGGTAGTACTCCTAAATCCATACGGTGGTGCTACTAGTACTAGTAGTAGTACTACCAACTCCTAGGAGTACTAGCACTGTACTATGCGTTGGTCAAATTATTACGTGCTGCTCCTCACAGTGAAGTGACAAGACCCTGCGCCGGAGATGACACCTAAGTATAGGCGCCGTGTTCGGCATACCATAGTCAGCCTCACCGTCTGCAGTCACTATCATCATGGCTATAGAGCTAGCCTGCTTACAACTAGCCCTGTTCGACATAATTTCCCGTGCGCAGATGCCCGTTCATTGCACGGAACACCAAGATTGGGGGTGGACTGCTCCGGCAGCGGCCATAGCGCCAGATTTTTCCACGGGCTTCTAGATGTGGTGGGGAGGAGATAAGGCTGATTGTGAGAGACATGGAGTTGTTTGTAAATAGGGAACACGTGCGGGCATCTTTTTGCAAAAATGGAGAAGCTTGGTTTGTATGCGTCAGATCTAGATCCGACAGCTACTAGTGAAAGATGTGAGGCACAACATCGTCACCAACTCAGGACCTGTTTGATTCGCAGGATTTTGAAAACGCAGGAATAGGACACGGCAATATTACAAGTTTCAAACTGATATTACAAATGTTAGGAGTAATGCTGCACCTAGGAAGAGGGAATTACTAGGAAGTTCGCGTAAGAACTTTCATTACTTTAGGTGGATGCAGCGTTATCGTACAAACTAAAATCCACCGCCCTGACAAGTCACTAATGGGCAAATTAGTTTTCGAGTCTCTGGCCACTTGATGTTTCAAAAACAAATTCAGCTTCTGCGGATACTTTGTCATTTAGGCTTAGATGCTTGCAGTGATCAGCATGCCATTCATTGTTGCGCCAGAGAACGCCAAACCTCATTACCTTGAGCACACTTGCCTCCAGAACAAAAAACTGGCCAATTTAATCTCAGATGTGCTGCCTCGGTAGTCGATCAAATCAATTTCTGTAAGATGGAGATCAGGGCATTCGATGAGATTGTTATAGTGCAGCACATTTTTCACTTTCGGGTCTTTTTTTATCTGCAAAAGAAGAGAACATATTAGAGCAGCTGGCTGCATAAGATTGCCGTGTCATCAAGAGGTACCACTGTCATTCGCTCATACGATAGGGTTGGCTGGCTAGTGATATTTTTTCACTCTCTCTCTCCCTCTCTCTCTGTTTCTATTTCCTCTCATTTAACTAGGAGCACGTGAAGAGCTTTGGCATTCGTTGCCTTCAACTATGTGGGCGATGCCATATTTCGCAAAAGTATGCCACATAATATGCATCGATGTCAAATCAAAAGATTTTGGCACCGCTCTCGCGATGTGAGAGAGTTGGCACCGCTGTGCACACAGACCCACATGTATAAACAAATCAATCAAACCAACTACACCAGCCTCTCACTCTCCCAAACAAGTGTTTTTTATTTCCTCAGTCCTCTCTCTCTCCCACGCAGTGTTTTTTCATTGCGTGAGTTAATTTGGCACCGGAGCAAAGTAGGTGCTCCAGATTGGGGCACCAGGTGAGCAATGGAGGGGCATCGATGCCAAATGCATCACAAGTGAATTTGGCACATGTTTTGGCCTACATAGCCCACTTTTGTACCCCCTCTGTCCCAAAATTCTTGTCTTAAATTTGTCTAAATACGGATTTATCTAGTTACATTTTAGTGTTAGATACATCCGTATCTAAACAAATGTAAGACAAGAATTTTGGGACAGAGGGAATACTACCTCGTATTTAGTATAAAATTTTGACCATAGATTTACCTAAGAAAATGCCAAATCATGTCACTAAAAATTACACCATTTGAAATTGTGTTAAAATACGGATCCAACGATATAGTTCTTAGTGACATGCATTAACATTTTGTTAGTTAAATCTATGGTCAAATTTTGATACTACAAAATTGGAAGAGTAAACCAGGACGGAGGTAGTAGTAGTACTTTCCCTTAGGGTAACCATAGAGTTACTCGAGTAGTCTAAGTTACTTTACACTATGACTAGCCTAGGCTACTATAGTAGTACAACATAAAAATGATGCAGGTGATCACATGAGAAAAAATACTAAAAACATTTCTTTCGGTGCAGTGCGTAGATGTAGTTTTAAACACTACACTTGTCATCGTAATTTGGGAAAATTACGAAAAAAATTGAGCTACGTTGTGATTACCGTTTAATAATAGGAAAGAAGTTTCACCTCGAGGAGTAGCTTCTCCGTGGATGGAAAGCATGTAAGGAATCCAACAACTTGATCCAGATTGGGGCTGATAGATTTTAGTGCTAAGATCTTCACTGTGCGCATGGACTGGGTCAAGATTGTGGGAATCATTTTCTGGAAGACTGTCATAAATACATCAAGAAGAAATTAAAAAATGTGAATTTCAAGAGGATGGAGAAGAAGATGAGTGTTGTACCTGAACGATTACGGAACCAATAAAGAGTTCGGAGAATTTGGCAGACGAGTACACCAACGCTGTCAATTTCGGCGCGTCAATGACCCTGATTTTTGTTGGACCTTGTAGATCCGATACAAGCAATCTCTCAAGGAAAGGCGCATTCTCAATGACCATAACGTGGAACAGCTGGAGTGATCTCTTCCCAATTGATGTCTTGTTGCGGGGCCAACAAGACACATAAATCCATCGGAGACTCGTCGAGGCGATGTGGAGGCTAATGAACCCGTGGATCTGCTCAAGACGAAGGTACTCGAGCGCACTACAGCTGCGGAGCAGGTGCTCCATAGCCTTCTTCGAGATGACAACGTTGAAGAGGTCGAGCTGCTTGAGTTGAGGGAGAAGAAGGGCGGGCGCGACATCAATCTGCGGAAGATAGCAGGAGCTGAAGCTGGTGCGGCGCAGCGTTGGCGTGAGGCGAAGCGCGGACGCCGGCAGAGAGCGACATCGTCCAGCTTCAAATCTGAGCTCCTCGAGCTGATATAGGGCGGGGGATAAGAACCACTCGTCGAACTTGGGCTGGACCTTGCAGTTGGTACTGAACATGCAGATGTCAAGGCGTCTGGCTGGCCCAGGGTGCAATGAAAGGTTCTTGGAGACTGCGGCCATGCAATCCCCGTCGCAGAGGCAGCTGTCGACGGTGAGGTTCAGGGGGACGCAGAGCCAGAGGGGGCGCCACCGTCGGGAGAGCAGGGCTGTCCGCACGGCAGATTTGGTGGGGAGGAGGCCAATGATGACGAGCAGCATGTCGTCGAGGAGGCTGCTGATGAAGTTCAGGCTCGCCGGATGTGGTTTTGGCTCGAGCGGCCTCCGCTTGTTGGCTGCCTCACCGTCCATCTCAACCGGCGGCGACGCCGGTGTACACGTGTGCTGGTGTGTGTTGTGTGCTGGGTGTGCGCGAGTGCGTCCTTCTATGCATGCCGCCGTGCAGTGGTGAATTGTGCGCGAGTGCGTCCTTCGCACGCAAGAAGTTTGTCCTCAATGCGCCCTCAATTTACTAGCGTGCGGGGTGCTACCCCGAGTGGTTTCAACTTTGTTTCCTTCACCGCGTGTCAGATGGGCCTCTAGTTTACTTATATTCACTCACTACCACATGGGCCAGCACACCAAGATACAGAACACGAGCTGACAACGCAGCATGTGGATTGGTTTGACCGGTCAACTAAACAATATACAGAGCTATACACTGACACAGTGAGCGTATAATCCGTCAATATAGAGAGTTCGAGTGAGAGGGGAGGCCCGTGAGAGATAGCAGAGAGAGAGAGAAAGATCTACTCCCTCCGTTCGATAATGTAGTTACAACATTTTTTTAAAGTCAAACTTTTGAAACTTTGACCAAGTTTATAAAGCAATTACTTATATCGGCAATACCAAAGATAAATGATAGTATGAAGTAAGTACATGTTGTGATGAATCTAATGATGGTTCCAGATGTAAATGTTTTTCTCCACATATACCTAGTCAAACTTTTCTGAGGTTTGACTTTTCAAAACATCCATATGCTTATGGACGTGACAGAGTCCCTGACGAGAGACATAGATAGATAGATAGATAGAGAGAGAGAGAGAGAGAGAGTGAGTGAAAAAGTGTGTGTGTGTGAAAGAGACATGGACAACACACAATAAAAGTGGAGAAAAAGCGTGCGTGTCTTATGCAAACATATCACACATGCATCTTCGACAACGAAGGCAAGGTGAGGAGATAGTGTGTGATTGTTTGGAACCGAGAGAGGAAGACCCCTAGCACGTGGCCAAGAGGGGTCTGACAAACAAGGGAGAGAGGTCGAGAGAGACGTACGGAGAAAATGCAGACACGGGGAGGAGAGAGTGTATGTTTGTCATAGAGAGATCCCCTGGAGATCGTGATGGGACTACATGGGTGGGAGATCGAGTGACAAGGTGTGTGCGTGATAGAAGATGCCCCGAGAGATATCGAGATAGACGTATGGATGGAAGGAGACAATATGTGTGTTCCTGATGGCTAGTAAGAGGGGGGGGGGAGTGCTTGCGCCTATGGCCCTGTTTGAATACTCTAACTCAGTTAGAGGTTAGAGTTGATTCTAACCCTGAACTAACTCTAAGTAAAGAGGTGTTTGGATGGCAGGGTTAGATGGAGCGCGGATACGGCGAGGCACCTTCACGGGCGGTGCGAGAGGGAGGGAGGGAGGGAGAGGACGAGAAGCTTCGAGGAAGTGGGGAGGGATCTGCTGCGGGGAGAGCGAGAGAAAAAAGTGTTTATTAGTGGTCTCGAGAAGAACTAACCCAAATAAGCACCTCTTGGATGGGTTAGTTTTTTGGATGGGTTAGATGCATCTAACCTAAATTATCCCTCCTGTTTGGATCTTTTTGGGTTAGTTGACTCCAAACTAACCCAAACTAACTCTAACCCATGGATCCAAACAGAGCCCATGATGGAGTGAGGGATTATGGTACTTAGGGGGGTGCGTGTCACATGGAGAGAGAACAAGGGCGGAGAGTGTTGGATGGGTCTATATGTATAGCACGAGCGAGACATGTGTATGTGTGAACGAGGGAGATATAAGGCCCGTTTGGCTTGTGTCGTGAGCATCTTTTGCGTGGCCTGGGGTTGTGGCTGGATTTCATGCACGCTTGTTTGGTTGCTACCCTGTGAAAAAGAAAGCCCGCGTGGGCTGGGTTCCCTTGCACTTTAATTAGCTTGGCTGAACTCCACACACTGCAAGTAGCCTGGCCCAAGCGACCGATTTCGAACGCCTGGCCGTGCCTGGTCGTGCGGCCACGAGGCTAACAGCAAGATGGATGGATATTGGCATTAAATAATTGATGCATGGATTGATTTATGGGACGTTGAAGCTTTGCCTGGCCCAGGCATGAACCAAATGCTTCAGCACCACACAAGCCTGGCCAGGCAGAAATATTTTACATCTCATGTCCACACCAGGCAATACCGACCATCAAGGCATGAGGGTCAGGTCACGAACCAAACTGACCAATAAAGTTTGAGAGAGATTGAGGAGCCCCGATAAGGCTGAGTGGTGCGTCAGATAGCTGAGAGGGGGAAAGAGATATTCCATCTGCTCGATAATGCAGTGCATGTAATTTGTTTAGAAGTCAAACTTTGGAAACTTTGATCAGGTTTACGCAAATGTTATTTATATCTACAATACCAAAGATACATCATACAAAACAACATCTCATGGTGAATCTAATGGTATATGTTTGCCGTACTAGATGTAATTCTTTTTCTCCACATACATGGTCAAACTTTGTGATGTTTGACTTTTCAATAAATCTATGTGCTATGGACGAAGGTGAGTGCCTCAGTCAAGACAGATCAAGTGCGTGTGAAGGAGAATGAGTAAGTGTGCAAAAAGAGTATGTGTGTGAAAGAGAAAGTGACAACAAACGATAAATTAGAGAGAGAGAGTGTATTTTTTCGTTTCTTATGCGAACATATCACGCATGCATCTCCGAGATGGAGAAGCGAGGCGAGGAGATACACGAAGATAGCTAGTGTGTGATTGTTTGCAACGGAGAGAGACACCCCTGTAGCACATGTCCAATAGAGGTCTGGCCAACAAGGAAAAAAGGTCGAGAGGGACACATGGATGGCATGGACGCAAGGGGAGGGAGAGAGGGTGTGTTTGTGATAGAGAGATCCCCTCGAGATCATGAGGGGACTATATGGGTCGAAGATCGACGGAGTGCGTGCGCGACAGAAAGATGCCCCGAGAGAAATCGAGATAGACCATGCACATGTTTGTGATGGAGACTAAGATTAGCTAGTCATATACATATAGGGGGGACTGCGTGTGCCTACAATTGAGTGAGAGACCATCATACTTGGCTAGCTGGGCATGAGATTGTGTGTGTGTGTGCGTGTGAGATGGAGAGAGAACGATGGAGACAGATAGAGTTTTATACGGGCCTATCAAGTGCAAGTGAGATATGCATGTGTATGTGTGACCCAGGTGGATGGAGAGTTTGAGAGAGGGGGGGGGGGAAGAGCTCCGAGACGACATAGTGGTGCGTGAGAGAGTTACAGGCAAAGAGCCAAGGAATTTGTGTGCGTACGATGAGTGCACCCAAGATATCTAGCTTGGACTAGCTAGAGTATCATACATAGTGTGCGAGAGAGACCTATAGATGGTGTATATATGAATGCGGACTAGAAAGACCCCCCCCCACACACACACAGAGAGAGAGAGAGAGAGAAAGAGAGAGAGGGAGAGGGACCAACAAGGTTTTTGTGTCGGATGCGTGCGACAGAATTGAAGATAGTCGGTGAGAGAGTGTGAGAGAGAGAGAGAGAGAACAGGAATCCGGGAGAGGGGGAGGTCGCGTTTTATGCATCAAAGACTGATATAAACTTCCATTCAAATATTTAAATTGGAGACCATGTTGTCTGCAATCCACACATGAACGGATATATGCGTATATCAAACAAGTTCATTAATTTGTCTTTCAACATGTTCATGGAGTACTATAATACTGTACAACTTGCTACTCGATTGAGGTGTTCAATTTTGGATTTAGTTCACTATTTTGACCTACTGAACGAGCTAGTTCATTGAATCGAGATATTTCATTTTGGGTTTGATTCGCGTTTTTGAGTGGGCAAGTATTTGTCATATAGTAAATCGCTAGCAACGAGCATGTAAAAACACATTACTCCCGAGCATCATCTCTCCATCTAAAAAAGAAGTGGAAAGCTAATATTTCAAAATTTGATTCGAATCGACTTGGTAAGGTAGACGTGGATGCTCGTTCTCCCAAAATTTGAACGAACCGTTAAACATCCTCTCTGCTCGGTGGAATTCGCCCAAGCAAATATATGGGAGACGCGAAATTACCGTCCTATGTGGGACACGCATCAATTGGCCCGTTGTACATCGAGGGTAGGTTCATTACTTCATCCAAGCGCGCCTTCTCCTCGACCGAAATGACATGTGCAGAATAATTCATAAACCATGGTCGGCAAAACACGCTCTCCTCGCCCGAAATAGCTCACACCCACTATTTCAAAACATGCTCTCCTCGCCCTAATTTGCTCGCGCCCACTATAGTTCAAAACACGCCCTCCTCGCCCGAAATCACTCCCGCCAACTATTTGGGGAGAAGCAAAGTTACTCTACTATCCTCGACCCTCAGTACACATACCCAAGCCGAGAAGCCTATAGGCAAGGGTAGAACTGTAACTCCCCCTCACATTTCAGACAAATGCGTCTGTAAGACATGGTTCCACTCCCCTCCCAATTCCCCCCCACCCCCGCCCGCCCCCATTCATACCTCGTGGGCACCAAATCACCTTCTCCCCGGGAAGCTCCCTTCTCCCGAGCCGCGAAACCTCAGCCCCACCTCCATGGCACCCCCCACCGCACCAATTTCACAGCCGCCCTCCTCCCTAATGCCGGAGACGATGTCCAATTTTCACCGTGCACTGGGCCGTGTGACTCTTACTCCGTGCTGCTCGTGCGGCCTCGACGACGGCTGCGTGAACCGTACCGGAGCCGATTCACTCCCGCCGTTGTTCACGGCGCCAGAGCGGCTCCAACTTCGGATCCGTCCAGAGTCCTGGTGCTGCTTCTGCGTAGCCGTCAACCGTCGCGACATCGCTCTTTCCCTGCCACCGGTCACTACCGCAACCGCGCCGGCCTCACCGACTCGGCAGCTGGACCTGCCTACTTCACCATGCCGCCAGATAGGTCGCACCCTCATTTGAAATCACTTTATTTAGGCGTCAGTTGTTTGAATTTTTATTCTGGGCCAATCGATTCCTAATGGGAAGCAGCACCCCTCGAGGCGGCGGAGCTCCTAGGCTGCCGGTTGGCTGGTGTCTAACGTAAGGGTGCGGGGCCGCAAGTTCGCCACGGAAGCAGCGCTTAGATGGCTATCTTTTAGAGTTGCGTGGGTTGAAGGTACTGCCACCGCCGGATCTGGATGACGGGGAGTCTTTGTGGATTGGCCCGGGGGCGGCGCAACCACGGCAGTGCGGTGGGGCGGGGAGCGGGGTTTTGGACGGGGCCACGGACGGCGGAGGCAGGCTGCTCTACCGTTGCTCGCTGGCTCTTCGGGGAAGATTCTGAACAGTGTCAGTCGGGAGGCACAAGACGGCCATCAAGCCATCCGGCGTAGATCGGACAGTACCAAAATAAAATAAAATCGTGTGACCCCAATTTAGTCTTCATTCAACAGACGTGTGACCACTCTCGTACCTTGCTGTTGATCTCTTAGTGTATTTCTTCGGATTAAAGAGATATGTCGTTCTTAACTTTATGCGTTATCTGCATCTTCAGACACACCGTCTTCCGACTCACCGCAGCTGCTCCAACAAGGGAAGCATACACCAAAATGGAGCTACAGTCCCCACTCAATAGTTCCCTGCATCGAATGCGCGTGCCCGACATGGACAACCACAACAACTGCAGGGCCATCGACAAGTCAGCACATGATGCTCACTCCTATGGATGGCAGCCAGATAGGTTGTACCCTCATCTTACTTGTGTGCAACATTTATAGCTTTGTTATTCATCTAAGCACGGAAAATAGATCATCACATTTCACTATATATTCATGCTGATCTCTTACGGGTCTTGTTCAGGAGTTCACGCTGTTCCATAGTTTAGCTAAGATACTTGTTCTTTAGGTAACGCTATTCCATAGTTATCATCCATCAGCCAATGCTATCCCACAGGATGGTGATTATCGTATTATACCACTTCTAGTATTACCTATGTTGTTCTTTAATACTTTTGTGTGCCATCTAGTTAATCTCGAGTACAAACGATACATATTCTATAGCTTTCATCTGTGTTCTCCCTTTAGTTTATGAGACCTATTGCTTCTAGTTAACCCCAGTCCTACTATTTATGTCGTCTCCTACAGACACTCATTTACATAAATCTAACTACTAGTTGTCTTCCATGCATGTCAGATATAATTGCACACACTGATATATCCACAAGAACCTCACGGAGCAATGTAAAGGCCAATAAACTTGATGTCAATGATACCCAATATGATGGAACATGTAAAGGCAGTTCTTCAGAAGACTTGCAGAAAGATGATGAATCCTCTTCACCCCACAAGGTGATTGCTCTAACTTGGCCTGTGATATGGGTACAACATGCATATAATGTCCTGGAGTGTATCTAGTCTGTTGCAATGCCATGTGCATAGCATGCTGATCATGCATGTAAATATGTCATGCCTTCCTGTTTTTCAGTACCTATTCCATTCATGATAACATGTTTTCAAATTCAAGTACTGTCATTCTACTCTATCGCAATGCCATCTGCTTAATTTGGACATCATGCTTCTGAATATCTTATGCATTGTTATTCATCAGTATGTACTTCATCTGTCTGCCATACCATGTTTTTTACATTGAAGTGTTGTTCTAGTGCTATCACATCCCTAGCTTCTGGCAATGCCTAGTGCTAGCTTTTGGTGATGCATCATGTTTACTTTTCATAGGAAATTGAAATGGGGATTGTCCAAACCCTAGCATCAAATGAATTCACTAGGTTCAACTAAAATTTTCTCAGTGATTCCAAATGGCTTTTAAAAATGTTCATCATTTGTGGATAATGTTGGAAGCAATAACCAGAGGTGTTGCACATTTTTCCATGACATATTTGGGCTCTGCATTAAATCATATAGTATTTGAATTTGGGTATTTAAATGCTAGTAAATATTTTAAATGTCCAAATAATCCTAAATTGAAATGTCCCATGTTGGATATATTCTATACAGTGGGCATGTGCAGTTTGGTGATTTTTGAAAGGGTCTAGGTATTTTTAGAAAAGCCCTAAAGATTACAGACAAATAGAAAACTGAAACAGATTAAAAGAGAGAGATAGAGAAGCCCACCTGGCCTCACCTGTGCTGGCCCAGCCCACCTGGCCTGGTGCCAGTCATCACCAACCTCTGCCAGTAGGCAGAGGAGGGACAACAAGGTGCGCGCGCGGGCGCCACGCCACCAGGCTGCGTGCCTGCGTCGCCTGGCCACCGCGACGCCTCGCGCCTTCTCCTCGGCGCCGCCTCGATGCCCTAGAACCCCCTCGCGCTCTCCCTCACGCCCCCCTCCTCTATTTCTCTCTTCCGTGAAACGCCCGAGCGGAGCCGGTCGTCGCCGTTCTTTGCCGCCGTGGCCACAACCACTGCCCGGCCTGGTAGATGCGACAGGAAGCTCCGCCCCGTCCCCCTCTTCCGTCTCACCAAGCCGCACGGCGTCGGAAGCCTCCGGACGCTGCTAGCTCCGCCGTTCCCCTCCTCGGCCACCAAAGACCGCCGCCGATGATTCACCGCCTCCGCCGCATCCACGAGCTCATTGAAGACCGTCCTCGCCCCGCTGTGAGCTCCGCCATCTTTTCCCCCTCTCCCCGTGCTCTACCTCCCTCTCTAGCCGCCGTTCGCAATGAGCCCGAGAGCTCTTCGCCGCCGGCCATGTCGCCGCCGTGGCTACGGCTGCTGAAGCTCGCAGTAGATCACATCACTGCACTCAGTGCCTCCCCACGAGCCCGTAGCACGCCCCAGCTCGCCCTCCCGTGCCCCCTAGCTCTCGGTCGCGTCTCGCCCGAACTCCGGCCGCCGCCGAGGTCGATGCCGTGCTCGACTCCGGCCACCCCTGCCGCTAACTCCGGTCCAGTTGGATGCGTAAGAGCACTAGAAACGCGTAGAGCCCCTTAGCCGCCGATTTGGTCACCGGAGGAGCATTTCCGACGCCCTCTGTTGTCGCTGGCGTCGCCGGCGACAAGCCGCGGGTCAACTCCGGCGAGTTTGACCCGGGTTTGACCGCACTTTGACCCGCTCTGTCTCACTGACGTGTGGGCCAGGCACTGCTTATTTAGGTGTTAGATTAGTTAACACTAATTAATTTAGTTAATTAATTAAGCCACTGACATGTGGGCCCAGCCCTGCTGACATTTAGTAAGGATTAGCTTAACTCTAACTAACTCAGTTAACTAACTAAGTAACTGACCAGTGGGTCCCACTGGTCAGGTTTGACCTGGACCGGCCCTGTTGACTGCTGACATCACAGTGACATCACCCTGACGCAATAAAGCATTTTCTGGATTTAAGTTTATTCAGGAAATTCCAGAAAATGATCTAAACTTCTAAAATTCATAGAAATTCAACTGTAACTCCAAATTAAATAATTTATATATGAAAACTGATCAGAAAAATCAAATCTACCCATCTGTACCATTTTCATGCATGATAGAACAACTTATGGCTGCTGTTTAGGCCAAATCTTATAATGGCATTTAAACCTTCACTTATGGAGTTTGAATTTGAACCTGGGGTTCAAACCAACTTCATTTAACCTACTGCTAGATTCATTAGCTCAAACCAGAGCATATTGCCATGTCATGATCATGCATCATATTGTGCATTGCATTGACTGTGTTTCTTCTTTGTTTGTCGGTGTTTGTCCCCTCTCAGTAGACGTGTACTGATGATGTGATCGATGACACCAATGAAGATCAATACTATCTTCAGAAGTGCCAGGCAAGCAAAACCCCCTTGTTCATTCCGATAAAATCCTACACTCTCGCTCCTGCTCTATTTTACTGCATTAGGACAACAACGATTCATCTGTTACTTGCTGCGATAGCTGAACCCTTTATCTCTGCATGACCTGTCATTGCCACAGTAAATAGATGAAACCCACTAGCATGAGTAGGAATTGTTTGAGCCTTGTTGTGCCTACTCATTCATGCTTGATTGTCATGCCTGCTACTGCTTAGAGTTGAGTCAGGTCTGATTCATCAGGGATGAATCAGAGGTGTGTGAACATGTCGTACTGTGTGTGAGCTAAGTGTGTGAACACGATTTTGGTAAAGTTAGCGGCAAGAGGCCATGTAGGATTACATGGTGGGTTGTCTCATTGAAGCCGTCCTCAGGAACTGAGTTCTGTGTTTGTGATCCATGAAACAGCTACTACTATGCATTGGGCCCTGAAATATGACCCCGCTCGACTTCTTAATCACCCTTGTCCTCTGTCCAGGAGTTGCAAGTAGTTTTTGGTGTTTGTAGTATGCTGGAGGCCGTGCGCAGCGCTGACCGGAGGGGTGGGCTGTGATGCGGTAGGCATGTGGCCGGGTATACCGGGCGCCCGTTTGGTGTCGCGGAACCCTGTACACATCACTTGGGGCCGTCTGTGGAAACCTCGGCCGGACTCCCTGCGGATGGAACCTGAATAGGCGATAAACCTGGACTAGAGACTTGAGTGTTTAGGTAGGTCGTGGTCTACACCCACGTCGGCTTTCGCTTGAGGTCTGCAGAGCACATGTCGTGTGCAGACACTAAGTGGTGGAAACATGTATGTAGAAGTACACCCCTGCTGGTTTAACATCATCTATTTGAATAGCTGTGTCCGCGGTAAAGGACTTCTGGGTTGCCTATAACAGTTAATAGACAAGTGGAAGTGGATACTCTAAAATGCGCAAGATAAGCGTGAGTGCTATGGATGGCGTTCACGTAGGGCGACGGGAGCGGATCCATAGTGGTGTATTGATATGGTGAATATGTGGACTCGTGTGCGCCACCTCAAAAGAGTTACTTGCAGTCGTAGTTCAGGATAGCCACCGAGTCAAAGCTGGCTTGCTGCAGTTAAACCCCACCATCCCCTTTGTTGATAATGATGCATATGTAGATAGTTCTGATTTAAGTCTTGCTGGGTACATTTGTACTCACGTTTGCCTATTTTATGTTTTTTTGCAGAGACTTCAGTCTCACTAGTAGTTCCGTGTGGACTTCGACGTTTAGCTTGTTACCTCAGCTACGATCTTGTGCCCCCGGCAGGATCTGGTAGATAGTCAGGCTTCTCAGCCTTTTTCATTTATAGATGTCTGTACTCAGACATGTTAAGCTTCCGCGTGTGCTTTGACTTGTATGCTCTGAATGTTGGGTCATGAGACCCATGTTTGTAATATCTCGCTCCTTGGAGCCTATTGAATAAAATACTTGAGTTGTTGAGTCATGTTGTGATGCCATGTTGTATTTGCACATATCGAGCATATTGTGTGTATGTTATTGAAATGCTTGGTATGTGTGGGATCTCACTATCTAGTTGTTTATCCTTAGTAGCCTCTCTTACCGGGAAATGTCTCCTAGTGCTTCCACTGAGCCATGGTAGCTTGCTACTGCTTCCGAACACTTAGGCTGGCCGGCATGTGTCCTTCTTTGTTCCTGTGTCTGTCCCCTAGGGGAAATGTCACGTGATGAATACCGGAGTCCTGTTATCCCGCTACAGCCCGGTTCACCGGAGTCCTGCTAGCCCAGTGCTACAGCCTGGATTCACTCGCTGATGACCGACACGTTCGATGTTGGGTCATGGATGCCTGTCCCTGTAAGTTTGTGCCACTTTGGGTTTACGACTAGCCATGTCAGCCCAGGCTCCTTATCATACGGATGCTAGCGACACTATCATATACGTGTGCCAAAAGGCGCAAACGGTCCCGGGCAAAGGTAAGGTGACACCCGTGGGAATACCGTGCATGAGGCCGCAAAGTGATATGAGGTGTTACATGCTAGGTCGATGTGGCATTGAGTCGGGGTCCTAACAAGTGCTCTGTTGCAATGCCATCTTATTTTCCCAATCATACACGTGGATGTTGCCTTGGTTATTTCTGTACGTATTCCGCTAGCATATAGTTTTACATTCAACTAGTTTTTTTTGTTGTGTTGTCCTGTCGTATCCCTAGCTCTTACACCATACTCCCTCCATCCGGATTACATGTTGCCGAAATGGATAAAAAAGGATGTATCTAGAACTGAAATACGCCTAGACCCATCCATTTTTTTCCGGATGGAGGGAATACATGTCAATATGTCATTCCTTTCTATTCTTCAGTACCTATTCCATCTCTCTGTTGTCGCATGTTTTATAATTAAAGCACCATTCTTCTATACAAGGCATGCAAGGGGAAGACGACTATGTTAGAATCTGAAGGGTTACAAACAAGGCCTTCGCAACAGATCCAAACGCTAGGAGATAATAAGCCAACTCCAGTTTTTATAGATACTGCTCCATGTCAGGACCCCGACTCGATGTCACATCGATCTAGCTGGTAACACCTCATATCACTTTGCGGCCTCACGCACGGTATTCCCACGGGTGTCGTCTTACCTTTTTCCCGGGACCGTTTGCGCCTTTTGGCTCACGTATATGATAGTGTCGCTAGCATCCATATGATAAAGAGCCCGGGCTGACATGACTAGTCGTAAACCCAAAGTGGCATAGACTTACAGGGACAGGCATCCATGACCCAGCTTCGAACGTGTCGGTCATCAGCAAGTGGGTCCGGGCTGTAGCACTGGGCTAGCAGGACTCCGGTAAACCGGGCTGTAGCGGGCTAACAGGACTCCGGTACTCAAAGCGTGACATTTCCCCGAAGGGACAGACACAGGAACGAAGAAGGACACATGCCGGCCAGCCTAAGTGTTCCGGAGCAGTAGCAAGCTACCATGGCTCAGTGGAAACACTAGGAGACATTTCCCGGTAAGAGAGGCTACTAAAGATAAACAACTAGATGGTCAGATCCCACACATACCAAGCATTTCAATAACATACACACAATATGCTCGATATGTGCAATACAACATGGCATCACAAAATGACTCTACGACTCAAGTAGTTTATTCATTAGGCTCCGCGGAGCGAGATATTACAAACATGGGTCTCATGACCCAACACTCAGAGCATACAAGTCAAAGCACAAACGGAAGCTATCATGTCTGAGTACAGACAACTATAAATGAAAAAGGCTGAGAAGCCTGACTATCTATCAGATCCTGCCGAGGGCACAAGATCGTAGCTGAGGTATCAAGCTAAACGTCGAAGTCCACGTGGAACTACTAGTGAGACTGAAGTCTCTCTGCAAAAACATAAAATAAGCAAACGTGAGTACAAATGTACCCAGCAAGACTTACATCAGAACTATCTACATATGCATCGTTATCAACAAAGGGGATGGTGGAGTTTAACTGCAGCAAGCCAGCTTTGACTCGGTGGCTATCCTAAACTACGACTGCAAGTAACTCTTTTGAGGTGACGCACACGAGTCCACATATTCACCATATCAATACACCACTATGGATCCGCTCACGTCTCCCTACGAGAACGCCATCCATAGCACTCACGCTTATCTTGCGTATTTTAGGGTATCCACTTTCACTTGTCTATGAACTGATATAAGCAACCCAGAGGTCCTTTTCCGTGGACACGGCTATTCGAATAGATTAGGTTAACCCTGCAGGGGTGTACTTCTTCACACACGCTCTCACCACTTACCGCCGTTTACACGACATGTACTCGGCAACCTTCAAGCGGAAGCCCAACGTGGGTGTCGGCCACGGCCTGCCTAAACACTCAAGTCTCTAGTCCAGGTTTATCGCCTATTCGGGTTCCATCCATGAGGAGATCCGGCCGGAGTTTCGCTCACAGCCCCAAACGATGTGTACAGGGTTCCGTGACACCAAACGGGTGCCCGGTTTACCCGGCCACGTGCCTACCGCATCACAGCCCACCCCTACGGTCAGCGCTGTCCACGGCCTCCAGCATACTACAAACACCAGAAACTACTTGCAACTCCTGGACAGAGGACAAGGGTGATTAAGAAGCCGAGAGGGTCCATTGGTTTCGGGCCCAATGCGTGGTAGTAGCTGAATCATGGATCACAAACACAGAACTCAGTTCCTGAGGACGGCTGCAATGAGACAACCCACCATGTACTCCTACATGGCCTCTCACCGCTACCTTTACCAAATCGTGTTCACACGCTTAGCTCACACACCGTAGGACATGTTCACACACCTCTGATTCATCCCCGATGATTCAGACCCGACTCAACTCTAAGCAGTAGCAGGCATGACAAACAAGCATGAATGAGTAGGCACAACAGGGCTCAAACAACTCCTACTCATGCTAGTGGGTTTCATCTATTTACTGTGGAATGACAGGTCATGCAGAGGATAAAGGGGTTCAGCTACCGCAGCAAGTAACAGATGAATCGGTGTTGTCCTAATGCAGTAAAAGAGAGCAGGAGCGAGAGAGTAGGATTGTATCGGAATGGACAAGGGGGTTTTGCTTGCCTGGCACTTCTGAAGATAACATTGGGTCTTCATCAGTGTCAACGATCACATCATCGGTATCACGTCTATCGAGAGGGGACAAATACCGGCAACACAGAAAGGAACACAATCAATGCAATGCACAATATGATGCATGCTCATGACATGGCAATATGAATGTGTTTTGGGCTAATGCAACTAGCAACAGATTAAATGAAGTTGGTTTGAATACAAGATTCAAATTCAAACTCCATATGTGATTATTTAAATGCCCTTTAATTGATTTGCCCTAAACAGTAGTGATAAGTTGTTCTAACATGCATGAAAATGGTACAGATGGATTCCTTGAATTTTTCTGATAATTTTTCATATATAATTTATTTAATTTGGAGTTACGGTTAATTTTCTATGATTTTTTTTAGAAGTTTTAGACATTTTCTGAAATTATTAAATCATTTAAGAATTATTTAAATTCCAGAAACATTTACTGCGTCAGCAGTGCGTCACCATGACGTCAGCAAGTCAACAGGGGTCGGTCAGGGTCAAACCTGACGTGTGGGGTCCACACGTCAGTGTCTCAGTTAACTAACCAGGTTAGTTAGCCCTAACTAACTTAGTTAGCCGGGCGGGGCCCGCATGTCAGTGACCTACCTAATTAACTAGGTTAGTTAACACTAACTATCTTAGCACTAACTAACCAGGCGCTTGGGCCCACACGTCAGGGGGTCAAACCCCGGGTCAAACCCGCCGGAGTTGACCCGCGGCTTGTCGCCGGCGACGCCAGCAACGGCGGAGGCCGTCGGAAACGCTGCTCCGGCGACCAAAACGGCGACTGAGGGGCTCTACGCGTAGCTGGGAGTCGCCCGCATCCATTTGTGCAAGCGGCAGGGGCTGAGGTGGCCCGAGCTCACCGGAACGGGGCCCGCGGCGGCGACCGGAGCTTCGGGTTCGGGCGGGGTGAGGCCACAGAGGACGGGAGGGGTGGTTAAGGGGCTCGTCGAGCTCCTGAGCATGCTAGGAGCACGGTTCCGTGCTCGGCTTCGAGCCTTGCTGTCTGCAGTGACGGCGGCGACATCGCCGGCGGAGCCGAGCTCGCGGCTCCGGTGGGATCGGGGCTACAGGGCGCAATCGAAGGGGGAAAGAGGGAGGGAAGGCGTAGGAGCTCACAGCGGTGCCGTAGAGGAGGTCAGCGAGCTCGGGGAGGTCCTAGCAGCGCTGAATTGACCGGAGGCGAGCTCGGGCGCTGGAGGTGGAAGACGACGGCGGTGGCGACGTTGCAGGGGCTCCCGCGGTGCGCTTCTCGGCGAGGAGGAAGAGGTGGTCGAGGCGGATCTCCTGGGCACTTCGGGGGAGCGAGGGAGGCCCGGTGGCT
This sequence comes from Triticum aestivum, assembly GCF_018294505.1. Classification (NCBI taxonomy): domain Eukaryota; kingdom Viridiplantae; phylum Streptophyta; class Magnoliopsida; order Poales; family Poaceae; genus Triticum; species Triticum aestivum. Next base: position 184,418,102 of record NC_057813.1, on the reverse strand, counting down.
GCGGTGGTGCTCGTCGGTGGCGGCGGCTCCGCTCGGGTCCGAGAGGGAGAGAGAAACAGAGGAGGGGGGAGAGCTCGGGAGGGAGTGAGGGGCGGTCGGGGAGGCGCGTGGCGTCGTCCGGGCGTCGCTGGGGAGGCCAGGGAGGAAGCAGGAGGTGGCTAGGGGGGGAAGCAGGAGGTGGCCGAGGCAGCGTCGGCGAGCGCCACGCCTCGCCTCTGCTCGTCCTCCTGGCAGAGGAGGAAGAGGACAAAGGAGGAGGAGGTGGGCTGGGCTGGGCCGCGGGAGAAGCTGGGCCAGGCAGGTAAGCAGGTAAGCGGCCCAGGTGGCCTCTCTCCCCTTTTTTTTTCTATTTTGTTTTATCTTTTCTATTTCTGTAGTTTTGTTTTTGATTTGTTTTAATATCAAATCATTTTATAAAATCCTGGAAATAATTATGGGTGCTTTCTGAATTATTCCAGTGACCCTTATCAATTTCCAACATTTATTTGAGCATTTGAATTATTAATAATATTTAAATGCCCAAAGTCAAATACAATACAATTTAATTCAAAAATCCAGGAATAGCCTATAATTATGTTCATCATTTTTTTTTTGGAAGAGGTTTTCACCTCTAACAGAAATTATGAACATTTCCAAAGGGCATTCTGGGTTATTGAAAATATTTTTATTGAACCTAGTTAAATTTCATTTGGTACTAGGGTTTCAACAATCCCCATTTCAAATTTCTTTGGAATTTAAACATGATGGCATGATGAACAAGCAAAGTCAAGCAAGGGCTGAACTGGGGCTGTGACACTCCAGCACAGAGAAACCCAACTCCTACTGATAATAAGCAGATTCCAGTGGCCAAAGAACCAGTCTGCTCCAGTCGAGCAAAAATATGTCAACTCAATTCCAAGAAGCGTGTGCGTATCCTTGCATCATGAAATTTTATAGCATGCTAATCATATTTTCTACATGTTTCTTACCCATCTCTCTTTTAGAAAATAAGCTTAACAGATAGAAGAATTTCTGCAATGGTATCGTTTATGAGGAAAGATTCTTGCAGGAATTCTCTATGCTCCAATGTAGATGTAAGTACCTATTGTATATCACTATATTTTTACATCAGCATGTATTTTGTTAGTCGGCGTGAATCCAAACTTTATCTGATCTAAATTTAGTTTAGCACAATGTATGATTAAAGTCCACAATGTTGATTTTTGTAAGGAAAACTGCCTGGTAGTTTTGCATCCTGAGCTCCATGAGTGTACTATCTCATATCCGTGGGTTTGAATACTTTGGTTCTGTAGTGGGGTTTTCAGTGTTTTTTACTGTGTTGTCCTGTCGTATCCCTAGCTCTTACATCATACTTCCTCCGTCCGGATTAAATGTCGCAGAAATGGATAAAACTGGATGTATCTAGAACTGAAATACACCTAGACCCGTCCATTTATTTCTGGATGGAGGGAATACATGTCAATATGTCATGCCTTTCTATTCTTCGGTACCTATTCCATCTCTGCTGTAGCATGTTTTATAACTGAATCACCATTTTTCTATATAAGGCATGCAAGGGGAAGACGGCTCTGTTAGAATCTGAAGGTTTACAAACCAGGTCTTTGCAAATGATCCAAACGCCAGGAGATAATAAACCAACTCCATTTTTCATAGATACTGCTCCAGCACAGAGAAACCCAACTCCCACTGATAATAAGCAGATTCCAGTGGCCAAAGAACTAGTCCGCTCTAGTCCAGCAAAAGAATGTCAACTCCATTCTAAGAAGCGTGTGCGTATCCTCGCATCATGAAATTTTATAGCATTCTGATCATATTTTCTACATGTTTCTTACCCATCTCTCTTTTAGAAAATAAGGTTAAACGATAGAAGACTTCTTCCATTGGGATCGTATTTGAGGAAAATATCTTGCGGGAATTCTCTGTGCTCCAATGCTGATGTAAGTACCTATTGTATATCACTATATTTTTACATCAACATGTATATTGTTAATGGGCATGAATCTAACCTTTATCTGATCTAAAATTAGTTGTAGCAAAATGTTAAAGGCGCCAATGTTGATTTTTGTAAAGAAAACTACCTGGTAGTTTTGCATAATGAGCTGCATGAATGTACTGTCTCATATCACACACATTACTGAATTGTAGTGCTTCTCTGGTTGCCCATTCATTCATTTTGTCAATGTTGCTTTCGTACTACCTTACCTGGCTGATGATAGCTGTGCCATATTGTGTTAATTTTGTGTAGGCTACTTGCAAACGTTCATTGTGTCAATGTTGCTTTCCTATTATCTGACTTGGCCAATGATAGCAATGCTAGTGTGTTAATTTTGTGCAGGCTGCTGAAGATAAGACGACAAACTCTGAAAACAGCAAGGCAACCCCATTGTTTCTTTCCAGTAAATATAGGCCAGGTAATATGGGAATAACTCATGATTAATCTGTTTGGTTCCCGTCCTAATTTATGTTATGATGCAGTGGTCGAGACACTCTCCACTATCAATAATACAAGCCTGCCAAAATCGCCATCTGAATCTGTTTAGTATCCTTTGTCTCGAATGCAATGGAATAAATGTATGTTTGTGAACCAATTAATGGCTGAAGCAATGATGGAAATGGTGGATGAATGAGAGGTGCAGAGTCGTGCGACACAACAACTGATCAATGTTTTCAGAGACAGTGTAACAAAGCAGAAAGAACTAGCACACATGCTTATGGGCGTCATCTGTGTTGAGGTTGCAGATTGTGACATTGTAGATGGTTAGGTTCTGCTCATTTATTTGCACTGTCATCAATCTTTGATTGCCCAGTGGATGTAATTTCCTGTAATATATGCTGGATGTGTAACGTTATTCCCTGTATGCCGTACCTTTGCGTGATCGGTTTTGGTCCTGTGCATAATTGCTCGTCATAATGGGCTCAAATTATCTAATTTGGCCTAAAGACATGTACGAACTTTAGTGGGCCCATTAAGTCAATGGGCCGTTACTAGGCCGAAAGTTAATGGTCGGCCCTCTTACCTCCCGGGTCGTTAACAGGCCGACATCGAAGCGGGCAACAGGTGGCCCTAGTTTATTTCACGGGCCATTAACAGGACGTTACTAAGTTTGGGCTACATATGGCCCAACTATACTATAGGCCTTTAGCAGGCCGAAAGAGACAGCGGGCTTGTACTGGACCATGAAGACCATGGGCCGCTAAGAGGCCGAAAGTCAGGTCGTATTGTAAATGGCCCAACTGTGTTGTGGGCCTTTAGCAGGCCGAAAGAGAAACCGGGCTGGTATTGGACCATGAAGGGCATGGGCCGTTAAAGGGCCAAAACTAAGGTCCGACTACAAATGGCCCAACTCATTTATGGTCCGTTAACAGGCCGAAAGTCACACAGGGCCAGGAATTGGCCCAACACTTAAATGGGTCGCTAAAAGGCGAAAACTCAGGTCCGACTAAAAATGGCCCAACTGATTTATGGGCCATCAACAGGCTGAAAGTGACACCGGGCCAGAAAATTGGCCCAACACTTAAATGGGCCGCTAAAAGGCCGAAACTCAGGTCCTGCAACAAACGGCCCATCATATTTATGGGCTGTCAACAGGATGAAAGACACACTCGACCGGAAACTAGCCCAACATTTAAATGGGTCGATAAAAGGCCGAAAGAGGTGCATCCTGAAAATTGGCCCATCCATTAAACGGGCCGTTAACAGGCCGAAATCTCATCGGGCCGATATTGAGCCCAGATATATAGCGGCCTGTTAACGGGGTCGAACTGACGATGGGCTGCAATGGTGTCAAATCTTTAATGGGCCGTTGACGGGCCAAATTGGCTCATCTCGTATGGGCAGTGGGCTTAAATGGACATGACACAAGTAGGCCTTATATGGGCTGGCCTGCTAATTTTAACTGGGCCGGCCTTTTCACAGGAATGGGCCTCTGTTGGGCCGTGCCACGTGTTGACGTACAATAGGCGTCTTCCGTCCAATGAGTGGATGACATCTGTCCCAACGGTGAGCCAACATGTGTTTCCTCCAGCCAATGATGATTTTACACGTGGAAAATCCCCATTGGTCGGTGGTATTAACGGGTTATCGGATCCAAAACCCGACCCGATAGGTTAACGGCGTTCCGTTACGGTGGATGCCACGTGTCGGTCACCCTTGACGAAAGCACTTCTGTGACGCGCGATTTATCGTCATGGAAGTGGACACTTCCGTGATGATAATTTTGGTAATCTCATGGAACACTTATATGACAGCACAGGTATGAGTATCTTGATTCTGTTATAAATTTGTCATGGATGTACATGCATGACAAAAAACGCGACCTACTATGACAAACACGTATCATCACGGAAGTGTAATTTTTTGTAGTGTACCCAGTTGGACAGAGAACCAGCTACACCCCTTCTAACCCCAACCCCAGCAGATAGACACCCAGTTCCCGTTGACACAACACCGTCTCCACCATAGAGCACCCAAACACAAGTAGTTAGTAAGGCAACTGCAGTGCCCAAATCACGAGGACCACCACTCCGAACCCGAAGTCAACGCTTAAAGTAGAAGAAGAATTGTTCTCAGGTCAGGTTCCGTAGCCATGGTTCATACTACTTTGCTCTTGCATCACTGTATTTACTGATACCAACCAATTTCAAATTTGAAGGATGCAATTGAAACTCCAATGGCGCAACATGTATGTTTTAAACCTGTTTCTTCAACGTGTTTGGCTGTTTGCTGTTGTAACTTGCTCTATGTTGATTTCAGTTCAATTGAATAAACAATTATGTTCTCATGCCATGCACATTACAAGTGTTGTTATTGCTGTGTAGTTTCACACACTTATATTCTGTCTATGCTGCTTTGTCTTAAATAGATATGATTCGAACTGCATCTATCTTGATTTGGCAACATAAACTAGAATGATATAGACCATTCAGTGACCATACTACACTACTAGAAAAAGGGCTATAGATGGGATTGACACTAATGGCGCACCAGAAAGTAGGTGCGCCATTAGTATATACTAATGGCGCACCACCTTCTAATACGCCATTAGAGTTGAAACTACTAATGGCGCACCAGGCAAAGGGTGCGCCATTAGTATCAAATTTTTTTTTGAACTAGCGCGCCTGTCCAAACATACTAATGTCGCATCCAGATAAAGTGCGCCATTAGTACTTGTAACTACTAATGGCGCACCAGGAAAAGGGTGCGCCATTAGTATCAAATTTTTTTTGAACTAGTGCGCCTGTCCAAACATACTAATGGCGCATCCGGACGAAGTGCGCCATTAGTAGTTGTAACTACTAATGGCGCACGGTTCAAAGGGTGCGCCATTAGTATCAAAATTTTTTTAACTAGTGCGCCTGTCCAAACATACTAATGGCGCATCAAGATGAAGTGCGCCATTAGTAGTTTAATCTAGTAATGGCGCACTGCGGATCAGTGCGCCATTAGTATTTTTTTTGCAAAACTACTAATGGCGCACCGCCAGAAGGTGCGCCATTAGTTACCTGGATTACTAATGGAGCATTTAGTGCTGGTGCGCCATTAGTAAGTGGGCAGCAACAAGATATTTTGGACAGCCCTCTCCTACCTACACTCACTTTCTCCCCACTTCATTCTCTCCACCTCCTCCTTGTCTCGGGTGCCTCCTCTTTTTCACCTCATTTCCACCATAGATTCATTCAAATTAAGTGGTTAAATTACCCTGTTTTAATAGGTAAGTAAGGGGGGAAGCTATATTTATGTTGTTCTCCCTACAACAATGTGCACATGCAATTTTTACGGCCTAGCTAGATCTATGTATGTTCGTGGTGTTGCATATGTTTGTGGTGTTGCAAATGTGTTTGTGTTTGGAGGTGTACCGGTATTTGAAATGCGATAGTTGCCAATATTTTGCCGGAATGTTGATTCATTTCCGTTTCGGTGAGAATTTTGGCATTAAGCATTCTTTTTGGTCCTATTTTTAGGGAAAGTCATGCCAAATTTTTGTTTGGTTCTAAAATCTCGTTTTGCTCTACCCCGCAGGCGACCATGGTCCGCACGATGACCGAAGGCATCGTGAATAGGTTTTTGAGGTCCGCGAAGGCCGAGATGCTTCAAAAGAACGAGACAGAGATAAGATGTCTGTGTCGAAGATGCAAGCTGAAGAGCCTTATTGCGGATCCGGATTCCGGGCAGGTGCGGGACCACCTGCTCTTGCGTGGTTTCATGGATGGCTATCGGTGGCAAGGTGATGAAGATGACTACGAAGTCGTCCATGGGGGCCGGGCAAGAAATGAGGAAGGGCAGCAAGACAACCACCGCGGCTCGGGCGGGCGAGAAGACGAAGAATCCCCAGGAGATGATCACGACGGTGATGCTGCACATAGTCATCATGTAGAAGATGCAGGACATGATGATGAGAAAGATGCCGGAGCAGGCGACGGGCATGATCATGAAGATGATGATGCCGGCGGAGCAGACGACGCTGGACCATCGATGGGCTGGGTGCAGGACCCTCATATTCAAGAGCTGCTTCTCAAGAAGACGGATAACGCCAGAGCTGCCACCCGAGAGAAAGCCAAGATGGATCAACTTGAGTTAGACGCGGTTACTCCATTGTATGAAGGATGCAGGCCCAAGGATACCCGCCTAAAAGTAACGCTCATGGCTCTGGAGATGAAGGTAAAACACAAAATGACCGACACATGCTTCGACGAGAACATGTCATTCTGGCATGAACGTCTTCCCAAGGGGAACAAGTGCCCGACCAGTTTGGAGGAGGCGAAGAAAATCGTGTGTCCTCTCGATTTACCGCACGTGAAATACCATGTGTGCATGAACAATTGCATCATTTATCGGGACGAGCACACGGAGTCTACCATATGTCCGGTGTGCGGCGTCACTCGATACAAGAAGAGGAAGAAAGCTCCTCGAAAAGTGGTGTGGTACTTTCCGATCACTCCTCGTCTGCAGCGCTATTTCGTGGACCCTAAGGTAGCAAAGCTCCTGCGTTGGCACGCGGATAGGGAGGAGAAGAAACGAGAAGATGACGCAAATGATCCGGAGATAGATAAAAAAGACAAGATGCTGAGTCACCCTAAGGATGTGAGCCAGTGGCAAGTGTTGAACTTCGATGACTCGAAATTTGGGAATGATCCAAGGAACATCGTGCTGGGGGCGAGCACCGATGGAGTCAATCCGTTTGGCAGCCAGAGAAGCACACATAGCACCTGGCCTGTGTTTGTGTGGATGTACAACCTTCCCCCCTGGTTGTGCATGAAGAGGAAGTACATTCACATGAGTATGCTAATTGAAGGGCCGAAACAACCAGGGAACGACATCAATCTGTATCTGGGGCTGCTGAAAGAGGAGCTTGACACGCTGTGGAAAACGCTAGCCAATACATGGGACGCCGCAGAGAAAGAATATTTCCCTATGAGAGCCGCACTGCTCACGACGGTGCACGACTATCTCGGTTACGGATATCTCGCGGGGCAGGTAGTCCACGGATTTTTGGGATGCGTAAGGTGCATCGATGACACAACGTATCGCCAGCTAGATAGAGATCCCGGGTCTTCGAAAACCATGTTCATGGGCCATCGAAGGTGGCTTCGCGACGATGACCCGTGGAGGAAACGCAAGGATCTGTTCGATGGTGAAACCGAACCCCGAAAACGCCCGTGTACGAGGAGCGACGAGGAAATAGACAAGCTGTTGAAAAATTGGAAAGACTGCCCACTGCCGGGAAAGAAGCAAAAGGCGCCAGAGCCGGGAAAGAAGCGAAAGGCGCCAGAGCCGCTGCTGAAGGTATGGAAAACGAGGTCTGTTTTCTGGGACTTGCCGTACTGGAAGATCCACCGTGTGCCTCACAGCCTTGATGTCATGCATATCACGAAGAACGTGTGCGAGAGTCTGCTTGGTACCCTGCTCAACATGCCAGAGAGGACCAAAGATGGGCCGAAAGCAAGGGCAGACTTGAAATCAATGGGCATCAGGCAGGAGCTTCACGCTAATGATGATGATGAGGCGAAGCAGGACATAGAAAGTCGTCGCAAAGGCAAAAAGGCCAAGAAGACCGGAAATGACTACCCTCCCGCGTGCTTCACTCTAAGTCAGGAGGAGATCGAGCAGTTTTTCACCTGCCTCCTAGGAGTAAAACTTCCTTATGGTTACGCGGGGAAGAGAAGCAGATACCTAGACCCAGCGAAGCAGAAGTTCAGCGGGATGAAGTCTCACGACTGTCACGTGATGATGACGCAGATACTTCCAGTTGCAATCCGTGGGATCATGGACACGCACATCCGTGAAACGCTATTTGGCCTATGCAACTTCTTCGATGTCATCTCTCGGAAGTCGATTGGCGTGAGGCAACTCAGAAGGCTACAGGAAGAGATCATGGTGATACTATGCGAGCTTGAGATGTACTTCCCGCCCGCATTCTTCGACGTTATGGTGCATCTGCTGGTCCATATAGTGGAGGATATCATCCAACTCGAGCCGACGTTCCTGCACAGCATGATGTCGTTCGAAAGGATGAATGGTGTCATCAAAGGATACGTTCGCAACATGTCACGTCCAGAAGGAAGCGTAGCCAGGGGCTTTCTGACCGAAGAGTGCATCTCCTACTGCACGAATTATCTAGGTATCGAGAACCCCGTTGGTCTGCCCGTCAACAGGCACCTCGGCAGGCTCGCTGGATGGGGTTACCGTGAGGGTTGCCGCGAAATGCATGTCGACTTCGAGGGTCGACTCGCCGACTTTGAAAGAGAAAACCTAGTCGCGCTACAACACATAGACATGGTCAATCCTTGGGTGGTAGAGCACAAAACCTTTATTAAGAAGACGTACAATGACCGAGGCCAACAGAGGACGGACGGAGATATACTCAAAGAGCACAACTCATGTTTCACGCGTTGGTTCAAGCAGAAGCTTCTGTCATACCCTTTACATGAGGATTCTTCCGCGGAAGATCAACTCATATTCGCCTTGTCACAGGGCGCCGAGCACAACCTGATGACCTATGAGGCGTACGATATCAATGGCTACACATTCTACACCGAGGCCAAGGACATGAAGAGCGATGGTTATCAGAACTCCGGGGTAACGATGGAATCCTAAACCGGTAACGACAAGGACAGATACTACGGAAGGATCGAGGAGATCTAGGAGCTGAGCTACGCTGGAGAGAAGGTCCCGATGTTCCGTGTCAGATGGGCCAAGAACGTCATAAAAGAAGACCGGTATTTCACCACCATGGTTATACCCGAAGCCAAATCCAAGACCGCGGGCGCAAACGTCATCGCGAAAAATGAGCCATGGGTACTGGCTTCCCAAGTGGACCAATGCTTCTTCATTACCGACCCGCCAAAGCCCAGTCGTGTTGTCGTGAGGAGAGGCAAAAGGAAGATCATCGGAATGGATGGAGTAGCCAATGATCCGAGGATCGAACATGACGACGATGATGAAGTAGCAGCATACACCACAAGAAGAAGCAGGACCACCCTACCTAAAGGACGTCCGTTCCATAGAAGAACTCCATTTGCGAAAAAGAAGGGCAAGAAGATTGTGAAGAGATAGCTAGCTAAGATCGATTGTATTTAAATCGTAGACTTCATTTCTCGAGCACTTTTTGATATCTTGAATATTTTTAAATTTCATGGGCACTTTTTGAATTCATGAATATTTTTTCAAATTTGATGATATTTTTTCATATTCAATATGAAAAAAATATTGAATATTCATGAGGACACTCGATCTCGATCCCCCTCCCTCTCGATAGCTATCCCCCTCGCCAGATCCCCCTCACCGCCGAGCACCCCCCGCTCCACCGCCGCCGCTGACCCCCCGCACCCTCGCCCGCTCCACCACCGCCGACGAACCACCGCACCCTCCCCCGCTCCACCGCCGCCGACGACCCACCGCACCCTCCCCCGCTCCACCGCCGCCGCCGACACCCCGCACCCTCCCCGGCCCGCTCCACCGCCGCCACCGACACCCGCACCCTCCCCCACTTTTTGAAGATATTTTCAAATAAGAAATTTGATGATATCTTCAAATAACAAATTTGATGATATTTTCAATTAAAAGTAAAAAAACAAATTTGATGATATTTTCAAAAAAATTTTGATGATATTTGATGATATCTTCTGTTCTAGTCCTCATGAAAATAACAAATTTGATAAAAAACAAATTATTAGATGCAACAAGAAATAATGAAAAAAAAATTACTAATGGCGCACCAGAGGAGGGTGCGCCATTGCTATCAGAAAAAAAATTACTAATGGCGCAACACAGGGTGGTGCGCCATTGCTATAGCTGGATACCCCTTCGTCCGATCCCCCCTTCCCTCTCCCTCGCCAGATCCCCATTCCCTCCCCCGCCACACCCGCTCCGATGACCCCCGGCCCGCTCCAACGATCCCCGCGCCCGCTCCACACCCGCTCCGGCTCCCCCGCGCTCGCTCCGACGACCCCCACGACCGCTCCACACCCTAGCACCTCCCCACTTCCCTTCCCCTCGCGCTGCTTCACCCGACTAGGTCGTCCCCGTCAACACCACATCGTCCCCACGACCACCGTCGTCCCCGCACACCACCAAGGAGTCCAGGAGCTCTGCAGTGTTCTTCTACGTCATCTACGGCCAGCCGTTCGAGCTCGACGACTCTGCATCGTGCGGATCGAGGTCTTCTTCCTCCTCCGGCCACCGCGGCCTCACCGTCGATCCGCGTCACCTTGTCAACCCCGACCCCGCACGAGCTCGCCATCGTCTTCCTCTCGGTGAGCTGCACCGGTTCCCCTTCCCCCCCCTTGGCCGTGCTCCCCTCAGCCCCTGGTTGCCGCCCCCCATGGCCGTGCTCCCCTCGGCCCCTGGTCACGCCCTGGCCCCGCCCAAGCGCGCTCACCGCACCGCGACCGCGCCTCCACTACGCTCGGGCCGTGCCCTGGCCCCGCCCAGGCACGCTCACAGCACCGTGACCACGCCTCCACTACGCTCGGGCCTATTTCATACATGGATTCATTAATGTTATGATGTTGTTATACGCTCGGGCCCAGGTCTGTCAAACTAAGATTAGTCGAAAGCAACAAAGAGCACTAACCAACCAAAGTTCCACTAGAATTAGGCCACTAGAGAGGAAATAAATAGGTGTGCACTATGCTAAAGGAAGTTGATAAATCCAAACCATGAATTATCAAGTCTGCAATCTTTAGCATGAGTATTTCAGAATTGCTAGTGAAATGTCTTAGGTTTTACTCCAAGGTAATTAGCTCTACTACATTGTCAGGTTTTCTATTATTTTTGCGAAACATCAGGGCATGAATGTTAGTGAATTGTGAGAATGATTAAGGGTTCAGCAATCAGATTATAATTATGACCAGAACAGAGGAACAAATATCATGATTAGTGTAATGTAAAAAAATATCAGAAAACCCACTTGAAGTTACTGTAGTTACTCACTTGGAGTTACTATAGTTACTCACTTGGAGTAAAAATTTAGAAAAGAATAAAGTGTAAAATTTTAGAACAGTTACTAAACAGCAGAAGTAATGGCCAAAATTCAATGCTTATGAAGAAGGTACTCCAACAGTTAAGACTGCCAATAAGTTCAGTTTTCATGTACTCCCAAACTGGTAACTAAATTACAGTAACAATAAGTTTTCATGTATTAATTCTGCCATAAATTCAGTTTCAGGATTCTACACTAAATATTCAGCTTTCAAGTTTCATACATGTCATGTTCCTGCATTCTAGTTTGTGGCAGCCAAACGCTACTACCGTTGCATTTCAAGTTTTCACTAATGTTATGATGTTGTTATAACTGGTTTCATTAATGCTACGCTACGCTGTAGGTGTAATTTGACACCTATGAAAACATATGCTCTTGCATTTATATTCCTGCTACTCATTATTTCCTTGCCTAACAGGAAGGTCTGCTTCCTGCCCTGCTCCACTAGCTGCTTCGGGGGGAGACCCATCGGCGGTAATTATGTTATCCCGCTTAAATCAATTTCTTCTGAAATGTTTCAGTGTTTTGTAATGTTGGTGAGCATTGTGCTACTGTTATGAGTACCCTCTCATCAATATTGGTGAGCATTGTGCTACTTCTTGTCTCAGATTTGTGATGCTTCTGCTGTACTACTTGCTGACTGTAAGATAACTTACGTGTGGACGAGCCTAGCACAACTAGCTATTTGCATACTTGGTAGTTCCTCTTCTGAAGATATGAGTTAACTTTCTGAACATATGCACACAAAACCAAGTATTTCTTGGATTTCTTTGCACGAGTTAACTTACTAAACAAATGCTTATGGCATCAAGTATTAGCTAGAGTTCTTTGCTAAAGATGTTGTCCATACAAGAATCTAGGCCATTTGGTTCAGTTTCTACCAGCAAGAACACATCAAGTGGGTAAATAGATGCTGCTGCTGCACTATATATTCTGGACTATATGTTCATTGGTACTATATGTTCAGAATGAGTTAACTTCTTGTCAGTTATCGAAATTCATAATGTGCTGGACTATATGTTCATTGGTACTACTTGTGATGCTACTGATGTACTACTTGGGAATTTTGTCAACTTGTGATGCTGCTGTTGTACACTGAGAAGCCCTTGAGTTTGCCGGAATGTCGATTAACTTCCGTTCCGGCAAATTCGGGTACTCCATATGTCCTATTTTCAGCAAAGGTCATGCTGAAATTTTCCGTGAATTTTAGCATGACTTTGCTAAATATAGGACATATGGGGTACTTGCGACTAATGCATGGGCCAGGGTATCTTAGTACTTAATTAAGTAGGATCAACTGCCCCGCCATTCTTGTTGCATTAAACCATAGGTGGCAATAGAGCCAAGTGATTAGGCCTAACTTAGAATTCTCCTTCCCTTTTCTTGATAGGGTATATTATTAGAAGATACCCATATATATATCAGTCAACCTAGGGTGCCTCGGCATCGATAAACCCGAAATGATAAAAATTTACTTAGCATTTAGGGTGCCTCAGCGTCGACAAACCCTAAATTATAAAACCTTGGCTTTTAGGGTGCCTCGGTGTCGATAAAAACCGAAATGATGAAAGCTTAGGCTTTTAGGGTGCCTCGGTGTCGAAAAACCGTCAATGATAAAAGCTTAGATTTTAGGATGCCTCGGTGTCGACAAACCCTAAATGATGAGACCATGATCTTGTTCCTTGACAATAACCAACTTTTTGACCAAACTTTGTTTCTATTTAGAGAGAAACATGGCCCACAACAATGAGGCCGGGGGTTCGGGCGGCAAGGCATTCTGGGAGCTGTCCCAGGAGATGGAGGAACAACCTCACTTGTATGAGGACGCCGCATTCCCCACCGATCCTGAGACCACTGATGGTACCGCCGAGGATGACCCCACTGATGCCACCACTGATGGTGCCGCCGAGGATGCCACCACTGATGATGGCGGCGCACGCACAGATGGCAGCCAACAGAAGAGACAACGGAAGGACCGGCGCCCGACTGTGCTCCGCACCCTCAAGGAGGAAGTTACTGAAGTGGACTCCAACGGGAATCCAACAGCGCCCGAACGAATAGTCAAGGGGTACTCGCTTCAGCTCGGGTGCATTCTCCAGAGCACCGTCTCGATCAACACCGAGAACCTGAGGCATCCTGACCAAGGGAATTTGCGCAACCTCCTATTCACGAAGCTGCACGAATGATACAAGTTCCCCGCTGCTTTTGAAAACACAAGCCTCAAAGGGAATAAAGTGAACAATGCTGCCCTCACGAAGATGAGCAAGGCCCTGTCTACTTGGAAAAGCAATGTGAAGAGAATGATTGAGAAAGGTGAGAGTTATGAGAAGATCAAGGAGAAAAATCCTTCGATCACCGAAGATGACTACAACGACTTCAAGATCAATTGCTCGAGCACCCCAAACTCCCAATCAAGTCAGTGGGGGAAAGAAATGCGGGAGCTGAACTTAGGGGAACACAAACTCGGTCCCGGCGGTTACAGAGTGGCGGAGCCTATATAGGACAAGGAGGACGCGGAGCGTGCCGAGCAAGGCCTACCGCCCCGCTTCGAGAAATACAGCGGTAACAAGCAGACTAGGAACTATGTCAGGGACCGGTACAAGGAGGACCCAATAACAAAGGAGCTTACCACGGATCCGAAGACCAGGGCGCTTGAGCTTGTTCTGGTAAGGAATACACCCCCGCGTAATTAGCCCCATATGGTTGCATTCTAATTAATGAAGCCAAATTTCTAAATGGTTCACATTCCTTCCGCAGGCGACTGAACGCAGTAGCGTGGGGTCGACTACGAGCAACCCTTGGGACACCACTCTAAATAGGGCGTTGAATGTAATGAAGAACAAGGATAAGCTCAGTAAGCCGACGTCAGCTGGTCGTGTGGCCGGCAAAGGCTTGTCCACAAAATGGGGGTCATACTATACCGCTGGTGTGCGGAAGGAGAAAAAGACCAGCTCAGAAAGCCAGGCGCGCGAGGTTCAAGAACTCAAGGCACAGGTGGCACGGATTCCGAAGATTGTCCAAGAGCAAGTGGAACAATGACTCGGAGCGACGATCACCGCCATTGTGCCTACCTTGATCCAGGGGTTGAGTGCGTGGATTGTGGGCGGCCAACAGGGGCCACCCCCGATTCCTAGCTTCACGGCCAGCAACTCGCAGAATGCGATGGCGGGGCCATTGGTGTCTCCAGCGGAGGCGGCATTGGTGTTCCCGACCCCGACACGGGAGCTTAATGCACCCGGGTGTACGCCGGCCGGCACCTCTGCAGCAAGCGGCCCCTCCGTCAACTGCACGCCCGCCGTTGGCGGTGCCTCGACATTAGCCGAGCTCGACGCCATCATCACGGTAACTAATTAAGCCTCTCTCGGCCGAGGACTTCATCTTCTTGCCTTTGACTGGGCATCCCTGATGCCCTACATGTTTTCGCAGGGCGCCGTCGACGTTCCGTGCACTCTCCTGCACTTCGTGAACAACGAGTTGGTCGATGTCGCCAAGGGCAAAATCGTTCAACCGGGAAAACCCTTGTTCCACGGTACCCAGATGCCACCCAACTTGTTTAGGGTTCAACTGGTTCGGGTGCTGCCAGGCTGCGACGAGTTGTTACCTCCGATTCGACCCGTCAGTGCCGACGATGATGACATGATGACCCTCAGCGCCTGCCTGAGTTGGCCCCTGCTTTGGCCGAAGAGCCAGATTCGTTTGGGGGTGGGGGACACCACCCCAAAGACAACACCGCCAGTCGTGCCGGCGCCAAGTCGGCCCCATGGCAAGACCGCTGCAACGGTGCCGGACATCCCTATGCCACTGGATCCAAACATGCATATGGCACAGGATCAGAACGACTACAACGACGATACATTTGGCAACGTCGATCAGTACTTTGCCAAACATGGGTACGATGGCGACTTCATGGGGGCTCCTTCTCAAGAACCCAACCCAACAAAAGGCGTGCGCGATCTAGCTGGTACCGTGGAGAAGCCAAGTTGCAACAGGCGTTGTCTGCCGTTCAGCTCTCAGGAGACGCCTCCAGCTGCCGACTTCACCGAGCCTCAGATAGGCGAGGTGCGAAATATTATCAGCCCAAATACACTCAAGAAGGCGGTCTGTGAGCAGAACTCGGTCCCATTACAGGAGAAGAAGAAGGCACGCAAAAGAAAGACTAACAAGGGTGCGAGCCAGCCGGCACCGAGTACGATCCGTGCTCAGGACGAGCCACCTTCACCTGAGGATATCTCGAGGAGGGAGCATGTGGCGGGTAGGGCGATGCTACCGACAAATATGCTCAATGCTGCAACCGGTGCTATGCGGAGTCTGCATGACAGTGTTCTTTCTTTGGAGAAGCGGCGTCTCAGAGAGAAGGATGTGGCATACCCGGTTTTCGCGGCCAAGGTGCCAGAGGGCAAGGGCTTTGTGGATAACTCCATCGGGCGTACGATCGTCCTGCGGTTTGATGACATCCACGCTATGATGAACCTTCATCCGCTGCACTACACCTTCGTTCGGCTATTTTCGCTGAGTATGGAGATGCGGATCATTCGCGACAAGACCCCGGACATCGTGATAGTCGACCCCTTCTACATGCGTGCCAAGATCTTGGGCAGCGCTGGGGACCGGCACGTCGCGAGTTCTTACCTCGAGGGCGTCATTCTGGCAAACCAAGAGAAGGATAACTTCCTCGTGCCTTACTTTCCCGAGTAAGTCCCCCCCCTCAACCGGCCCGTAACATATGAATTCTTAGATTTTGATCGTTTTTCTTTTAACATTCCGTGTTTTCTGCAGTAACACACATTGCACGCTCATCCTCCTAAGCACCAAATATTCCATGGCCACGTATTTCGACCCGGACCGTCAGTCGAACGTAGACTACACAAATGTCAAGAAGGTTCTTGATGATGTTCTCCCCGGCTACGCCAAATCTGGAGGCACCTTCACCAGGCCTATTCGTAAGTACGGCAAGCACGTGTTCTCCCACAATACGATGTTCTGCTGCGTCAAGCAGCCGTCTGGCGGTCAGAAGGGTGCCTACTACGCCATCCATCACATGCGGGCGATCGTACGGGACCATCATCAACTTCTGCTACCGAGTAAACTCAAAGATTGGGCAAAGAGCGTGTCGGCAATGCGGGACACGGACCTCTGACAAGAATTCTTTCGCATCCAGTCGGAGTTTGCGGAAATCATCCATCAAGATGTCCTTCGTACCTCGGGGCAGTTCTACCTCAGAAATCAACCGTCCAACAGTGACATCGACACAATGCTACAAATGCAGGCTGACAACGCCCGTTCTTTCATGACTCCCACGATAGATGGCGGCTTCATCCACGCTTCGGTCCCTTGAGTCGAGTCGAAAGCAGTGATGCTGTGTCTAGTTCTGAAACATCGATTGGCTCATGTTGTAATTAAACTTTAATGAACTTGTAGTATGTCTCTTTGGTTTCGAGAGTCGTTCAACTTAGATGTAATCGATGCTATTAATGTCTTGCTTTTCTCTTCCGATTGTTCTGTTGCATACTTATATATTGCTTATGTATTGTCTGTGAATTGGTACTAACGTTTCGTTTGGCTAGTGCATAGCGATGCCGACGTATGTCGTGTACAAGGGTAAGGTTCCCAGAGTCTACGACGACTGGGAGGAGTGTCGGAGACAGGTTCACCGATTCAGCGGTAACAGTTACCAAGGGTACACCACTAGGGCCGAAGCCGAATCTAGATATGCCCGCTATCTAGCGGGAGAGGGGAGGGAGCGTTGGAGGAACCGGATGAAGATGATTTTCATCGTGATGATGCTCATCGTGATGACCGCAACTCTCTTTTATGTGATGGTAGTTTAGATGATCGATATCGACTTGTAATGTGAAGACAAACTCGCTACTCGCGGTCTCGAGACTTGTAATATAATGTTCTATCTTTGTTCGGTCTTTTCAATTCGGAGACTAATATGATGAATTGTATTCGGAGACTAATATGATGAATTGTATTCAAAGACTAATCTTCTATTGTATTCGATGAATCTGTTGTTGATGTGTGCTGTCTATATTTTGTCAAATTATACACTTTGTAACCTGTGCAAAAAACAGAAAATAAAAAATAAAAAAAACCTAATATTCATACTAATGGCGCATCACATGACAGTGCGCCATTAGTATGACAAAGCATACTAATGGCGCATCACTGAAGAGTGCACCATTAGTATGCCGAGGTTACTAATGGCGCATCTTGCTGCCGTGCGCCATTAGTATGCCAGAGCACCTGGGTATACATGGCCCCTGGGAGGCATACTAATGGCGCACTTCTATATACACTAATGGCGTATCAGTGGTGCGCCATTAGTATATCAGATACTAATGGCACACCAGGTGGTGCGCCATTAGTAAAATATACTAATGGCATGGTACTAATGGCGCACCGCTAATGCGCCATTAATGGCCAAATTAGGTGCGCCATTAGTAGGCCTTTTCCTAGTAGTGCTACATAGATATATGTTTGTTTCATGTTGTTATCCTGTCCACCTTACTACTGAACTGGTTACCAAAATGAGTTTCATATACTACATTGTAAACCTGATATGTGTTTGTTTGTTTCTCTTTTAGAACGCAGATAAAATATTGGAGAAGAGTACCCTATTATGCAATGGTAAAGGAAGTAATGCAGATAAGGTTCAAGATAGTGAGACATCCCTGTTGGTCTCCAAGAAAGCTGATAAAAACTATATTGAGGACACTGAGACAACCCCAAAGTCCTGTCTTGATGTAGCGCTCGAGTTACTGGTTACCACTGCTGGCACCAGCTCTTCGAACTCATTGCCTGAATCAGTTTGGCTTCTTGAGTGTCAACTTCAAGCTGAAAGACATCAATCAGATGTTATGCAATAGGAAGCCGAAGGACTGAGGAAGTCCCTGCAGAATTCAGATGCATACTTTCTGGTGCAACAGCAAGCGCTGGAGGACTTAAGCACCAAACAACAGAAAGTTAATAAGCTTGCTAAGCATCTTGCCGGCATTATGGGTACCCAGGATATTGTTTCTTGAGCTCTTCTGAAGTGGTTTCAGTTCTGGACTTGTTTTGCTGCGCCGTTTATATGCTCCTTGTTCCCTATATTTGCACTGGTGGCGAACTTTGGTGCCCAGTGGATGTAATATGTGTAATAGCCATGATAGCCTAGTGTAAGTTGCTTGCTTATTTATTTCCTTGTTGTCTTGTTTATTTGTTTGCTTGTAGTCAGTGCAGTTCTTTTTCTTCGGTTTGCTAGTGGCTGCAATAACCTATTTTTTAAAACTAGGCCACAATAACCATGGGCTAATATTTACTGTAGTGACATGGACCTACGGGCCGTAGAAACAGTGGGCCTTCTACGGGCCGTAGAAACAATGGGCTTCTATGGGCCGTATCATCAATGGGCCTTATACGGGCCGTATGATCGACTGGCCAAACATGGGCCAAACAAACTACATTCTGGCTGTAAACGGGCTAGAGTTGGAATCGTCCGTTCATGGGCCGACCATAACAGGCCATCGTTCATAAGCCGTATTTGATGAAGCTATGAAAACGGCCCAACATTTAACGGACCACAAATGGGTCGACCGTAACCACGGGCTGAATTTGGCCCACAAGCAGAAAATGACAGTAACGGGCCATAAGTAAACGAATGCTGGAAATGAGCCCAAGAATAAATGGGCTTTGAGAAGGACGAAAGATAACATGGGCTGGAAACGGCTCAATGGAATAACGGGCCGTTAATGGGTGTAAAGTGATACACTATTCTATACAGGCCAGTTTCACCATGGGCCATTAATGGGTTTAAAGTGATACATTGTTCATTACGAGCCAGTTTCACTATGGGCCGTTAATAGGCCAAGAGTTACATAGGGCCTCATATGGGCCGAAATACGTCATGGGCCATACATGGGCCAGAAGTGAAAACAGGCTAGAATCATATTAGATGGTCCAGATGACGCTACTGGTCCTAATTCGAATAGGGCGTAACGGGCCTTGGGTTAGCGGGCTGTAAATGGGCTATATGCGAACAGGCCGTTAACAGGCTTTCCATGGGCCGGCATGCCACCTTTTGACCAAGTCAAACGGGCCAGCCTTTTCACAGCAATGGGCCTCTGTTAGGGCATGCCACGTGTCGACGTATCATAGGCGCCTTCTGTCCAATGAGTGGATGACATCTGTCGCAGCGATGAGCCGACACGTTTTTCCTCTAGCCAATGATGATTTTACACGTGAAAAATCCCCATTGGTCGGGGCTGTTAACGGGTTATCGGATCCAAAACCCGACCAGATAGCTTAACGGCGTTCCGTTACGGTGGATGCCACGTGTCGGTCACCCTTGACGAAAGCACTTCTGTGACGCGCGATTTACCGTCATGGAAGTGGACAGTTCCGTGATGATAATTTTGGTAATGTCATGGAACACTTCTATGACAGCACATGTATGACTATCTTGATTCTGTCATAAATTTGTCATCGATGTACATGCATGACAAAAAACGCGACCTACTGTGACAAACACGTATCATCACGGAAGTGTATTTTTTTGTAGTGCCTATGTGTGATGTTATAGTAACTAGCTATGTTACCACATCCCTCTCTTTCGTCATTAATTACATGCCACGTCATCTATTTTGCCTAGATAAGTGTAATGTTACCACCTATGTTACTTCCACTGTGGGTAGTCTAATAGTTCCAAACGCCTAACCTTGCCCGGCTAGGCTATAAACTATTCTTGCTAAGGATCCAAACGTTCCCTAAGTAACTCGCACGATATTCCTATTCTATGAAGCTATGCGTGCGTGTGCGTGTGTGTTTAACATCATGTGTGTGTGTTAGAGAGAGCGACACATCGACCGACTCCTATAGAAAGATTTCTGTGTAGTGTAAGATTTAGCCGCAAGAGTTGGTGCATCCTCTTCCGGGCGTTTGGTCGGGACAGGCGGACCGCTGCCACGCCCGCTCCCGACCAGCCTGGCCCACCCAAAGCCCCACCATCGCCCGCGGGTGCTTCCCGCTCGAAATGGTCTGCGCCGCTCCAAAGAATTGGTACCGCATTCATGCCCGGGCAGAGTGGACGCGACCTCTCACTGGCGCCTGCATTGAAGAGAGAAGCGGGTTCAAGAGTGATGGTTGCTTCGTCCGTCCAACTTACTACTGGGTCTATGTGATTTGACAGCTTATTGGTCATTATTACTAACGTGGTAGGACTGCTGGATGTCCCACGCTTTCGGTGAAAGGAGGTACTACTGTATTACAATTTTCTCCATTCTTACAACGGAGGAGTGCGAGGGCAGTGAAAAACGTAGGCTAAGTGATTACATGGCCCACCTGACATTATCACCATATTTTCTGGACACCGTGTGACACCTAACTCTTTACATAGTACTACTAGAATAGTACGTACTGTAATTTATCAGCTAGATAAATTTGTACAATGCTACGAAGCTCCCAGTTTTTGTTTCATGCATCTTGCGTCCAAGGATGCCTAGTGCAACATTTCATCAAATACAAAGGAGACTGACATGCATGCTATTGCATCTCAATGATTGACAGATCATAGCCAATATGTACTCCCTCCGTTCCAAAATAAGTGTCTCAACTTTATGCAAACTTTAGTACAAAGTTATACTACTACTAAAGTTGACACTTATTTTGGAACAGAGACAGCTAAAGAAAAAAATGATACATGAAATCCCTAGCCCTTGAACCATAAACCCTAACTAGGCTTTAATTTGCTGGCAATGTTGGAGCTTCCGAAGAAATGAAGTTTGCAACCCTTTGACCATCGGATCATTTTGTGCAGTTTCACCAAAATCGAGATGAGCATCCCTG
Organism: Triticum aestivum; assembly: GCF_018294505.1. Taxonomy (NCBI): domain Eukaryota; kingdom Viridiplantae; phylum Streptophyta; class Magnoliopsida; order Poales; family Poaceae; genus Triticum; species Triticum aestivum. Next base: position 184,396,797 of record NC_057813.1, on the reverse strand, counting down.
TGGCAAAGAAATTGAAGAAGCGTGATTAGAATAAGATTACTAGGACTAGTTGATGAGACATAAACTCATCACAAATACATTACGTATAAGACAATAGAGGTATGTGCGGGGCAAAGAAGTAGAGAAATATCCACATGGAGTGATGTGGGAAGCTAGAGCAGTGGTGCAAGCTGACTGTAAAGGGAGTTGTACCTGAGGGATGTCGGGACATAGCTCAACCTAGAGGAGGGCGGCGGGAGGCGGCAACTGCCCACGTTGCGGCAGTGAGGAGGGGACGAAGGCAACCTCACTGGCTTTGTGAGAGAGAACGGCGGGGACTCCTGATCGGGATGTGCCGATAGTGGGTTTTCGCCGTTGGTGACGGCGATCGCATCTACACTAAGCATCCACCCCTTCCCCCAGCGGACGTGATCCGCCGGGATGTTATAGATGTGGCCATAGTCATTTTGTGCGAGAGAGTGTGAAGAGAGCAACCCCAGTAAGCAACCGTGTAGGCTCATCCTGCCTATGTATATAGTGGAGCGGTTTCCTTTTCTCTCCATATGAACCTATTTATAATGCGTACGTGCCACTGAAGAAAAAACCTTTATTTATAAATGACGCGGCACCTACTACTCGTTCTCCTATAAACCTTGCCCTTGGCATCCCCAAAATATTAACCTTGCGATTGGCTCTTCGCCTCTTCGGGAAGTCGAGCAATAATGGTACTGCAGTATATATCATTCTGGCTATATGAGACGGAATGAATTGCTGCACGTCCACCATGTGGGCGAGGGTCGAGGGGCGAGGGAGAGTGCGTACTATTACATCCGTTTCAATATGGACTACATATGGAGCAAAATGAGTGAATCTACACTCTAAAATACGCGGCGCCATCTCTGGCTTGAACTTGGGCGGCCACTGCATCTGCCGTAAGGCGGGGGGCAAGGCTCAGAGCCCCCTGGCCCTAGCACTGGCATCGGTCGCCGAGACTGGACGCGCGATGTCCGCCATGAGGGCGAAGCGCGGTGTTGGCGGAGCACGGGTCGACGGAAGGAAAGCTCCAGCGCACCCCTACCTGGCATGCCAAATGTTGGATTTCGGGTTCCGGCAGAACCCTTGAGGTTCGAACACTGGGGTGCGTAAGAAGATTTCCCCCTACCGAATCATGCTCTCAGCTTCGCCGTGATCTCTAAGCTGGCTCGACGAACTGACAACACAAGAGACACAAGATTTATACAGGTCCGGGCCACTGTTGTGGTGTAATACCCTACTCATGTGTGGTGGTCGTGGATTGCCTCTTGGGCTGATGATGAACAGTATAAGGGAAGAACAACCTCCTGAGGAGAGGTGTTCTTGTGCTTGGCGAGCTTGTGTGGATGAGGATGGTCTGAATGATCCGTCCAGATTCGGTCCCCCTCCCTACTGTGGTGGCTAGTCCTATTTATAGAGGCCCTGGTCCTCTTCCCAAATATTGAGCGGGAAGGGATGCAACAACGGCCAACTTGAAAGGGGACAACTAGTACAAGCTATCCTGACTAAAGGTGGTCTTCCCCTGTCAAAGGCGTTGGTGGTGACGCCGTCCTCGGCTCCATGATGACCTCCATCCTGCCTTCGTGTTGGTCTTGGTCTTGTTGCACCGATATGGAAACCCTTGCATGATGCCTCGGTACTCCGCGCCTGCACTTGCCCCCTTTGCACCAAAGGGGAAACGAGGACACTACGCGTGCTGGCGCCCGCCTAGAACTCGCCCAGCCTTGGTCATCATGGCTGCCGTCACGGCAACCTCGCGAGGTACCCCTTGCCTTGATCTCTCCACCTCCCTCACGAGCCTGCCTGGTGAGGCCGCTCCTGAGGTGGCCTTGTGCCATCCGCCCCGCGAGGCTTGGCCCCTCGCGAGGGTCTTGAGTGTTGGTTGATGAAGACGGGCTGTACTGGGCCTCTAGTGGAGCCACGCCGTGGGCCGCAGGCAGGCAAGTCTTGGGACCCCCGTTCCCAGAACGCCGACAAGGACCCCGTGGAGAGTGCTGGTTGAACAGTAGCCGGTGCAGGCTGGATGAACAGGAGCCCTTGGATAAACAGTCGCATGTGGAGGCTGGAGGAGGTCGACAGTGGATGAACAGTAGCCCGTGGAGGCTGGAGGAGGTTGACGGTGGAGATGAACAGTATCTCGTGGAGTCCTATTTTGCGGTATGCCGCACCCCTCCCAATGAACAGGACCCCGGTTACGACCATAGCGCTCCAACACAAGTCTGTTTTGCGCAGCCGGCCCCAATGTCTTGAAATATCATGAAGAACAGATAGGGCTTCCCATGGTCATTTGCTCTGACAGCACCACACTCAACAACTTGGCCATGGGTTTGTCCAAGGCTCCATCGTCCTCCACAACTTCTCGTTTCCAGCGAACCACAAGAAGATCGTTGGAAAAACCGAAGGAGGACACAACACTACCAGCAGAAAGAGGTACTCCTCTTCCCTTATTCATGCAAATCTTACGTCTCTTCTCACACTGTAGTCATCCCACAAAAGAAACTAGTTGAGCGCTTCTTGCTGCATCTTCTTCGTGATACTAAATGCACAAGGTTTTGTCCCATTTACTATTTCACCTTTGTTAGAGGTCAGTAGCCCGCCTGGATTTCAATTCAGGGTTAGTCGAACCGCAATTAAAAGAAGCAGCACCCACTTAGGCTCACGAAGCACCTAGTCCACCCGTTCACCAGGGAAGCAGAGCATCGGTGTCTATCATAGGGGTGTGGGGCACAGGAGCTGCTTGCTCCCGATTTGGAGGTCGGTGGGGCCTGAAGGGATGGCCGGGGAGCGGTGCCAAGCACGGCAGTGCGATGAGGTCCAGGGGAGGACGGAGGCAGGGGAATGGGCCAGTGGTCGCTGGCGTTTCGAGGAAGATCGTAACACTGACTGGCTGGAGGTAGATGAAGGCGATCTGCCCGTTTTTTGTACATCGGACGGTGCAGAAAAAATGGACCGACTATTTGTTTTCAGTCGACTGTTATTTTCATAGAATCCTGTAGTAATTGCGTGTGCCATGCATGTTGTAGAGCTATCATATGTCTCTCGTCATTTATTTCTCACTGGCCTGCTATCTGCTACCTATACACTGTACTACTTGTGCACACAGTTCACTCATACTCACACTATTGTTTTTTTATGCATGGGTATTTCAGACTCTGACGCAGTGTTGATGAATACAAAAAAGAAAAGACAGAAGTTGCTCCAGTGCAATTCAAAGATAAGCACTAAGCGTTTCAACGCTCTAAAGGGGGAAGTGTTAGGAGAAGGAGATAGTAAACATAGCTCTGCAATTGATGATCTCAATTGCCACACACAACCATCCCAGGTTCTTACTTTAACTTCGTGTTGTCAAATGTGGTTGCATGTTGCATATAGTGTCTAGCTTGTATTGCTTCCAATTTGGTTAAATTGCATCTGCTTACTTTACACATTATACCTTTGATAATGACATGCCTTCCTGTTTTTGATACATACTACATATGTCTATTAACCATGTTCGTACATCAAACTAATGCTCTTTTGTATCCCTCCTCAATCACTTATGATGAGATAGTAACCCCAGTGGGTTACTTCGAGACGCGCTACTCGTTTAAAGAGTGCAATGTCATCCTCCCCACATGATTCTCAAGAAACAGCAAGGCTAAATGAAGATAGTCAATGTAGCTCTGTAGTTGATAACCGCAATTCCCCCACACCACCATCGCAGGTGCTTGCTCTTACTTGGCAGTGTGATATGTGGTTGCATGTTGCATATGGTGTCTACCTTGTATTGCTTCTATTAGGGTAAATTGCATCTGCTTAGTTAACACATTATACATGTGAATATGACATGCCTTCCTGTTTTTGGTACATACTATGTCTTTCTATTAACCATGTTCTTACATCAAACTACTTTTCTTGTGTATCCCTCATCAATCACTTCTGACGATACACCTTCAAGTTGACAGGGTAATATTGGTTGCACCTTGCATATCCTTTCAAACATGTATTGCCTCTAATTTGTTGAAGTGCCACTTATAATGAGACACATCTAACTTGGTAGAGTGATTTTGGTTGGATCTTTCATATGGTGTCTAGATTGCATTGCTTCCAATTTGTTGAAATGCCTACTTCTTAGCTTTTTTCATACATATTCCATCCTCCTACAATGTGGTTGCCATACATAAAAGTTGTGTTCGTCAGTATCATACATCAACGAATTTGGAAGTGCGAATTTCATTCTTTTTTCTTGTGTGTTTACTTGAAAAGGAAAAATCTAAAAGGACGAAGGCACGGAATGATGGTGGTCCTCTGGAGCAACCAAAACAGGTGATGTGTGCAGATTCTGCTGCTACTCTAACTGCAGTGCAAGTTCCAAATCTCATCTCCCCTACTCCACAACCCCAGGTGCTTGCTCTAACATGGTAGTGTGATATCTGGTTGCATGTTGCATATGGTGCCTAGCTTATATTGCTCCTAATTTGTGAAATTACATCTCCTGAGCTTACACATTATACATGTAAATATGACACGCCTTCCTGTTTTTGGTACATACTACATCTGCCTATCACACCATGTTCTTACATCAAACTACTGTTCTTGTGTATCCTGCATCTATCGCTTATGATGAGACAGTCATGCCCATGGGTTAGTATGAGACGCACTACTCTTATAAAGATTGTGGTTTCATCCTCTCCACATGATTCTCAAGAAACAGCAAGCCTAAATGAAGATATTGAACGTAGCTCTGTACTTGAAGACCGCACTTCCCCTACACCACCATCACAGGTGCTTTCTCTAACTTCACAGTGTGGTATGTGGTTGCATGTTGCATATGGTGTGTAGCTTGTAAGGCTTCTAATTATGGTAAATTGCATCTGCTTAGTTTACACATTATACATGTGAATATGACATGCCTTCCTATTTTTGGTACACACTACATCTATGTGTTAACCATTTTCTTACATGAAACTACCTCTCTTCTGTATCCTGCATCAATCACTTACGATGAGACACCTTTATTCGTTACATATTGCATATTATTTCCAACATGTTGCCATTTATAGCTTCTAATGGTCAAATACATTTGTTAGGCCACCCTTTTAATTTGGCAGAGTGATATTTGTTTCATCTTTCATATGGTTTATAGCTTGCATTGCTTCTAACAAGTTCAAACACCTTGTGCTTAGTTTACACTTTATACATCATACATGTCAATATGTCACGCCGTCCTGTTTTTCATACATATTCCATCCTCCTATCATGCGGCTGCCTTACATGAAAGTAGTGTTCGTCAGTATCATGCATCAATGAGTTCTGAAGAGCAAATTTTATTCCTTTTTCTTATGGGTTTGACTTGAAAAGGAAAAATCAAGAAAGAGGAAGGAAAATAGTAAGGAAGGCGACGATGGTGGTCCTCTACAGCAATGTAAACGGAGTATCTGTATGGATTCTCCTTCTACTGCTAGTGCGTTACAAGGTCCAAGTCTCCCCTCCCCTACTCCACCATCCAAGGTGCTTGCTCTAACTTGGCAGTGTGATATCTGGTCGCATGTTGCATATGGTGTCTAGCTTGTATTTCTCCTAATTAGTGTAAACTGCATCTTCTTAGCTTACACATGGTACGTGTGAATATGACACGCTTTCCTATTTTTGGTACATAATATATCTGTCTATCACACCATGTTCTTACATGAAACTACTCTTCTTATGTATCCTGCATCAGTCACTTATGATGGGACACCTTTAAGTTGGTAGCGTGAAATTGTTTTCCGTCTTGAATATGATTTCTAGCATGTAGTGCTTCTAGTTTGATGAACGCCACCTATGACGAGATAGTTTTAACTTGGCAGAGTGATATTGATTGCACCTTCCATATGGTGTCTAGCTTGCAGTGCTTCTAATTTGTTGAAGTGCCTTCTGCTTAGTTACCACATCATAGGTGTGAATATGTCAACCCATCCAGTTTTTTGTACTTATTCCATCCTGGTATCATGACTTTGCCTTTCATCAGAGTAGTGTTCGTCAGTATCATGCATGAATGAGTTCTGAAGAGAGAATTATATTCCTTTTTCTTGTCGGTTTGACCTCACAATGAAAAATCAATAAAGCGGAAGGAAATTGGTAAGGCATTAGATGATGGTGGTCCTTCCGAGCAATTGAAATGGAGGGTCTCTACAGATTCTACTTTGCCATCCTCCCAACAAGATTCACAAGACAACGCAAGGCTAGACAGTCAACGTAGTTGTGTAGATGGTGAGCACATCTCCCCTACTCCACCATCACAGGTGCTTGCTCTAACTTGGCACTATTATATGTGGTTGCATGCGTATGATGTCTATCTTGTATTGCTTCTAACTTTGTTGAATTGCATCTGCTTACTTTACACATAATGCCTGTGAATATGACACGTGCTCCTATTTCTAGAACATACTATATCTGATCACACCATGTTCTTACATCAGACTACTATTCTTGCATATCCTGCATCAGTCACTTACGATAAGGCACCTTCAAGTCGCCACTGTGATATTGGTTGTGTCTTGCATATGATTTCTAGCATGTACTGCTTCTAATTTGTTCAAATGCCATATATACAGTTTGAACTTGGAAGAGTGATATTGGTTGCATCTTTCATATGGTGTCTAGCTTACAGTGCTTATAATTTGTTGAAATTCCTTCTCCTTAGTTACCACATCATAGGTGTGAATATGTCACGCCATCCTGTTTTTTGTACATATTCCATCCTCGCATCATGTGTTTGCCTTTCATCCGAGTAGTGTTCGTCAGTATCATGCATGAATGAGTTCTGAAGAGCGAATTTTATTCCTTTTTCTTATCGGTTTGACTTCACAATGCAAAATCATTACAGCTGAAGGAAATTAGTCCGGCAGTGGATGATGGTGGTCCTTCGGAGCAACTCAAACAGGGGGTCTCTATAGATTCTACTCCGCCATCCTCCAACAAGATTCGCAAGACAACACAAGGCTGGACAATCAACGTAGCTGTGTAGATTATGAGCACGTCTCCCCTACTCCACCATCACACATGCTTGATCTAACTTGGCACTATTATATGTGGTTTCATGTTGTGTATGATATCTAGCTTGTATTGCTTCTAACTTTGTTGAATTGCATCTGCTTACTTTACACATAATGCCTGTGACATGTGTTCCTGTTTCTAGAACATACGTGTACATGATGAGCACATCTCCCCTACTCCACCATCACAGGTTCTTGATCTAACATGGAACTGTTATATGTGGTTGCGTGTTCCGTATGATGTCTAGTTTGTATTGCTTCTAATTTTTTTGAATTGCATCTGCGTAGCTTACAACTTATACCTGCAACGATCACTTACCCATAAGACACATTTAACTTGGGACAGTGATGTAGGTTGCATCTTGCATTGTCTTCTAGCTTGTACTACTTCTAATTTCTTGAAATGGCACTTACGATGAGACACTTTTTACCTGATAGAGTGATATTGGTTGCATGTTCATATGGTGCCTAGCTTTCATTTTTGCTAATTTTGTTGAAATGCCTTCTGCTTACTATTTTTTCATATATATTCCATCCTCCTATCGTACGTGTGAAAATGCAATGCTGTCTTTTTTGTATATATCCCATCCTCCTATCATGCGCTTGCCTTACATCAAAGTAGTATTCGTCTATATCATGCATCAACCAGTTTTGCAGAGCTAATTTTATTCATCTTCTTGTGGTTTTGACTTCATAAGGCAATATCGGAAAATAGGAAGGAAAAGAGTAAGTTAGGGGATGTTGGTGGTCCTCCGCACCGACGCAAACAGAGACTCTCTAGATTTGCCACTGCTACTGCTAATGAAGTTGAAGTCCTAAGTCTACATGATGAGTTCATCTCCCGTACTCCACCATCGCAGGTGCTTGCTCTAAGTTGACAGTGTGATAATTGGTTTCATGTTGCATATGTTGTCTAGCCTGTATTTCTTATATTTTGATTAAATTGCACTTGCTGAGTTTATACGTTATACATGTGCATATGACATGGCTTTCTATGTCTAGAATACAATGCATCTATCTATCATACCATGTTCTTACATCAAAGTACTGCTGTTGTGTATCCCGCATCAGTCACTCATGATTGGACGCTTTTAACATGGCGGTTTGATAGTGGTTGCTTCTTGCATTGATTTCTATGTTGTACTGCTTCTAATTTTTGGAATTGCCACTTATGACAAGACACTTTTAACTTGGCACAGTAATATTGGTTGCATCTTTCATATGGTGTCCAGCTTGCATTACTTCTATTTTCTTGAAAATCCTTCTGCTTAGTTTACACATCGTAGCTATGAATATGTCACGCCGTCCTATTTTTCTTACATATTCCATCCTCATATCGTTGTCTTACATCAAAGTATTGCTTGTCTGTATCATGAATCAATGAGTTCTGAAGAGCGATTTTATTCTTTTGTGTTGTGGGTATGGCTTGACATGGCAAAGTCAAAAAATAGCAAGGAAAAGAATATAATAGGGAATGGTGTTACTCGTCAGGTGAAACAGAAAAGGATCTGCCCTCGAGATCATGCTGGTACTTATAGTGCAGTAGAAGGTCCAAGTCCACCGGCTAAATCTACAAACACAGTATCACCTGCTCCACCAGCTGAAGCATCCGCTTCAACTGTACCAGCATCTCAATGAGTTACTCATTCATTTGCTCCAGAACTGGCCAGTTCCCAAGCTGCCTTCACACCTAACACTACTTCCGAAGCACTCCTGACACAATAGGACTTGGAAAGATCAGATGAACCTCATGAGCATCGACACCAAGACGGTACCTGACTGAGTCAAGTTGCAGTTGCATGCCCCTTTATATGTACTCTCACAGTTTGATGTACACTAGCACTTTCCATATTCATTTTTTAACTAGCACCATGGCGCAAGCGGAAATAGACATCAGGGATAATGCTGGACAGATTAACAAAATCTAAAGGAGGAAGAATGGAGATCCATTCTGAGGAAGGTTTAGAAAGGCCACGTGATGCTACAGAGTCAGCCAAGTAAGTATCAGAGGCAGCCGTTGCCGTTAGGTGTCATGCACGCATCCTCCCAATGTGGATCCAGTATAGGAATGAGAAAGACAATACCCAGTTTAACACCTTCCTTGACCATTTATCTGTATGTAATGTTATTCACCGCAATTAGTAATATTGTGTTGCTTTGTCCCATACTTTCTAGCTTCCTCCTAATAAGACTCACATTCTTTTTTCAATAGATGAGGTTCAAGTTGGATCTGAAAGATGATGCAACTAAACAAGCATGCACTCGTGTTATTCAGTCTGCTCTGCGACAGCATCGGTACCACCTTAGAAAATCTCAGTTTGAAGGTAAGGCTAATAATGAAATCGCCCAAACATCTCTAGTGGAATATATTATAGATGAAGACTGGACAGCCCTTGTTAAACACTGGTCTGATCCAAAGTATCAGTTAGGCTATATGTATTTGATCAGACCACATATTGAACTTGTATTTATGTATGTGCCTTAAAAGATTATCTTCTTCTACACTAACTTTTTGAAGAACAAGACCAACCGTTCTAAAGTGAAATTCCAATAGACAACAGGATCTCGTAGCTATATTGCACACTGCGAGGCTCTTGTAAATAGCTGCTACTTCCTTCTTTTTTCTGTGCCATATTATCGTATCTGCTACTTCGTTCTTTTTTCTGTGCCATATTATCGTATCTATATTGACTTGTTCCAAATACAGAGGAAAGCCCATGCGGACCAAAAAGAACCTGAACCAAATGCAATGAAAATCTTCAAGGATTGCCACACCAGCAAGATGAAGGGCATGAGCACACCAGTTCAAGCCGCTGTTGTAAGTCCTGACTCCTCCTGCCTTTGAACTGATTGGTACTATGATATGTTCACTTAACTGCTTGGTTTGCAGCCAATGTCAGTTACTCTGTTCACTTTTATACACAGTTGTCTTAACGTATCATTTCACCTTACATGGTTTAAAAGAGATGAAGGATATTCTTTTGGTCTTGATCTGTAATCTAGTTGTGATGTTCACGTGCAAACACAATGATAAAATAGCATGTTTGTTTTATATATGTTCGCCCATGATATGAATGATGTCATACTATGTTCATCCTACTTTAAACCATGTCTCTTTATCCTTAGATGTCAACGAATGTGAATAAATAGACAATATAGTAGGTATGCTACATGGGCATATGTTCCGAAAGTGATTTTATTATGTAGTTGGCACTACAATACATGCTAATGTATTACAGTAGTGCACCAAAATAAGTTATGTATAAACGTGTAACCTACTTTGTTTGTTTTTGTCTCATTAGTAACTTATCTGGTATACTAATGTACAAGTTCAAACTTTCAGCAAGCTATGAAACAAATGATTGAACAACCACAAAAACCTGAAGGTGACGAGGCTACCAGATGCACAATGTCACCTCTTGATGTCGTGCGTCAGTATCTCTCCACTAATGCTGCAAAAAGCACCTTCCTGCATAATTCTGGGTTGGTTTTCAAGGTAACCTCGTCCAAATCGCCTACTGAAAAAAATCTTCTGGCTACACAAGTCCAATCCCAAATGGACATTGTTTCAGAAACAAGAATAGTGGTTGACAAATGTCGTCAAGATATGAATGGTTTTGAAACCAGACTATCAGACATTCGCTTCTTTGTTCAAGAGTAATGGCAGAAAGAAGGTGAAGATCGTGCTGCTCCATCAGATTCTATAGCCTAAAACATTAGCACTCAGCTCAAATGAACTGTGCTTCTATACATTTGATGGTGCTTTTATCTGCAAGGACTATAAACTTTATGCCAACAGGCCTTTTGTTGTATGGTTGGAATTTATTTTGTTGTGATACAACATTTACGATGGTGCCAAAGGCTGCAGTAATTATGACGCTATTTTTGTATAGTGTAGGTTTATCTTAGTAATGTATTCGGCTGAAAGCTTCGTAGGAGCCCAATATGGCAACATTCATCGGGCCCATTCCAGTTGGGCTAAAAACGATTATGGGACAAAATTTTCATGTAGCCCACTAAAAATATCTGGGCCTAAATCAACATAAGCTTTCATATTTTTCGGGTAGGCCTGTGCCCATAGTGGGCCTTTAACAGGCTGTCGGATGTTGGGTTCCGGCAGACCCTTAAGGTTCAAACTCTGGGGTGCGCACGAAGACCTCTCCCCTACCGATCTACGTCCGATCGCCTCTAGGGATCTAAGCTAAAGCGATGAAGAACACGAGGGACACAAGATTTATATTGGTTCGGGCCACCATTGTGGTGTAATACACTACTCCAGTGTCTGGTGTGGTGGATTGCCTCAAGGGCTGATGATGAACAGTACAAGGGAAGAACAACCTCGCGAGAGGTGTTCTAGAGCTGGTGCGATGAACTGCTTGGGTGAGTTCGATCACCTCTCTCTCTAATGAGAACTCGATCTGTTCCACCTTTCCTCTGTGATGGCTAGTCCTATTTATAGAGGCCCTGGTCCTCTTCCCAAATATTGAGCAGGAATGGTGCCAACAACGGCCATTTTGAAGGGGAACATCTAGTACAAGTTATCCTGACTAAAGTTGGTCTTCGGCTGCCAAAAGCACTGGCGATGACGCCGTCTCGGGCTCCACAGTGACCTCCATCATGCCGCTCCGCTGGTCTTGGTCTCGTTGCACTGAAATGGCAACCTTTGCCTAATGCCTCGGTTCTCCACGCCTTTGCTTGACCCCTTTGCACCAAAGAGGAAACAAGGACACTGCGCAGGCCGGCGCCCGCCTGGCGCCCACCTAGTCTTGATCGTCATGGCTTGCATCACGAGCACCTCGCGATGTACCCTGCCTTGATCTCTCTGCCTCCTCGCGAGCCTGCCTGGCGAGGCCGTTCCTGAGGAAGTCGTGCGTCGTCCGCCCCGCGAGGCTTGGCCTCTCGCTTGGGTCTTGAGTCTTGTGCTGATGAAGATGGGCCGTACTGGGCCACCACTTGAGCCACGCCGCAGGCCGCAGGCAGGCAAGTCTGGGGACCACCGATCCCAGAACGCCAACAGTAGCCCCCGGGCCCAAGGCGCGCTAGGACTTGGCTTAGCAGAGAAGCGAAGGGGCAAGTGCAGAGCACCGCTGGCCCCATCAGCCTGCAGCCTTGGGCGCAGCGTGGCAGTTGATTGGACGTGGGCGTCTCCGCTTCCCCATGCTGCCTCGGCAACTGCTCGACCTGACAAGTCCCTTACGCCAATGGCGCCGATTCGCCGGTTCTCAGCGGAATAGGAGGGAAAGGCCCCCCGAGAGGGTCCCTATCCGCTTCCGCCGAAGAAGCGGCCTGTCCCCGGCCGCTGCAACGTGGTCACATGGCAGGAGGTCCCCTGTCCCCGGCCTGTCCCCTGTCCCCGGTCCCTAGTACGAGTGGCCGCCGCCTGGGTTTCCGCTGCCCTTGTACGCCCGGATCGAGGGCCCTAGAGAAGAAGGCGCCGAGCGTCACCGACGATGTCGCCGGCGATGCCGGCGAGTCACGGCGGTGCACGTCGTCACCCCTGGAGTCCACGCCGAAGGCTCTCCTCGCGAGCTCGTGCTTCACGCCACCATGCCTCCAAGCTCTTGGATTCGCCGTCCTCCCTCCTTCACCTTCGATAGGCCGCCGAGTGGGTCTCTGGAGCTCTGGCTGCAGCACGCTGACTGTAGCACCCTTGCAACCAGAGCGGAGATTGCGGTCGTCGCTCCGGGCAAGGTCTTCATGACCCGGGGCTGGGGCGAGATCGCCGGGTCTGCTGGACAGGGGGTGCCCTCGTAATTCATTTGGAATACGATGGCGCCTCCTTGATGTTCTTCAAGGTCTTCGACGCAGAAGGACGCCGGCTGGAGTGCTGTCCTGTTGGGGAACGTAGCAGAAATTCAAAATTTTCCTACGTGTCACCAAGATCTATCTATGGAGAAACCAGCAACGAGGGGAAGGAGAGTGCATCTACATACCCTTGTAGATCGCTAAGCGGAAGCGTTCAAGTGAACGGGGTTGATGGAGTCGTACTCGTCGTGATCCAAATCACCGATGACCAAGTGCCGAACGGACGGCACCTCCGCGTTCAACACACGTACAGCCCGGTGACGTCTCCCATGCCTTGATCCAACAAGGAGAGAGGGAGAGGTTGAGGAAGACTCCATCCAGCAGCAGCACAACGCCGCGGTGGTGGTGGAGGAGCGTGGCTAGAAGAGGAGGAAGAAGAGACGCAGGGCTGCACCAACGAGAGATCGAATCGCGTGTTATGGGCAGCCCTATGCCTCACTATTTATAGGGGAGAGGGAGGAGGGTGCGCCCCCTCTAGGGTTCCCACCCCTAGGGGGGCGGCAGCCCTAGATGGCAAAGGGGGTGGCGGCCAAGAGGGGAGAGGAGAGGGAGGCGCACCAATATGGGCCCTAAGGCCCATATCCCCTTAGGGTTTGCCCCCTTTCCACCTCTTAGGCGCCATGGGCCCTTGTGGGAGGCGCACCAGCCCACTAAGGGGCTGGTCCCTCACCACTCTTGGCCCATGCAAGCCTCCGGGGTTGGTGGCCCCACTTGGTGGACCCCCGGGACCCTCCCGGTGGTCCCGGTACGTTACCGATAAACCCCGAAACTCTTCCGGTGACCAAAACAGGACTTCCCATATATAAATCTTTACCTCCGGACCATTCCGGAACTCCTCGTGACGTCCGGGATCTCATCCGGGACTCCGAACAACATTCGGTAACCACATACAAACTTCCTTTATAACCCTAGCGTCATCGAACCTTAAGTGTGTAGACCCTACGGGTTCGGGAGACATGCAGACATGACCGAGACGTTCTCCGGTCAATAACCAACAGCGGGATCTGGATACCCATGTTGGCTCCCACATGTTCCACGATGATCTCATCAGATGAACCACGATGTCAAGGACTTAATCAATCCCGTATGCAATTCCCTTTGTCTAGCGGTATTGTACTTGCCCGAGATTCGATCGTCGGTATACCGATACCTTGTTCAATCTTGTTACCGGCAAGTCTCTTTACTCGTTCCGTAACACATCATCCCGTGATCAACTCCTTGATCACATTGTGCACATTTTGATGATGTCCTACCGAGTGGGCCCAGAGATACCTCTCCGTTTACACGGAGTGACAAATCCCAGTCTCGATTCGTGCCAACCCAACAGACACTTTCGGAGATACCTGTAATGCACCTTTATAGCCACCCAGTTACGTTGTGACGTTTGGTACACCCAAAGCATTCCTACGGTATCCGGGAGTTGTACAATCTCATGGTCTAAGGAAAAGATACTTGACATTAGAAAAGCTTTAGCATATGAACTACATGATCTGTGCTAGGCTTAGGATTGGGTCTTGTCCATCACATCATTCTCCTAATGATGTGATCCCGTTATCAACGACATCCAATGTCCATAGCCAGGAAATCATGACTATCTGTTGATCACAACGAGCTAGCCAACTAGAGGCTCACTAGGGACATATTGTGGTCTATGTATTCACACGTGTATTACGATTTCCGGATAATACAGTTATAGCATGAATAAAAGACAATTATCATGAACAAGGAAATATAATAATACTTTTATTATTGCCTCTAGGGCATATTTCCAACAGTCTCCCACTTGCACTAGAGTCAATAATCTAGTTCACATCGCCATGTGATTAACACTCACAGGTCACATCGCCATGTAACCAACATCCAAAGAGTTTACTAGAGTCAATAATCTAGTTCACATCACTATGTGATTAACACTCAATGAGTTCTGGGTTTGATCATGTTGCTTGTGAGAGAGGTTTTAGTCAACGGGTCTGAACCTTTCAGATCCGTGTGTGCTTTACAAATCTTTATGTCATCTCCTAGATGCAGCTACCACGCTCTATTTGGAGCTATTCCAAATAACTGTTCTACTTGGAGCTATTCTAATTGTTACTCCATTATACGTATCCGGTATCTCTACTCAGAGCTATCCCGATAGGTGTTAAGCTTGCATCGTCGTAACTCTTTACGTCGAACTCTTTATCACCTCCATAACCGAGAAAATTCCTTGGTCCACTAGTTACTAAGGATAACTTTGACCGATGTACTGTGATCCATTCTTGGATCACTCTTGTACCCCTTGACTGACTCATGGCAAGGCACACTTCAGGTGCGGTACACAGCATAGCATACTGTAGAGCCTATGTCTTAAGCATAGGGGACGACCTTCATCCTTTCTCTCTTTTCTGCAGAGGTCGAGCTTTAAGTCTTAACTTCGTACCTTACAACTCAGGCAAGAACTTCTTCTTTGACTGATCCATCTTGAACACCTTCAAGATCATGTCAAGGTATGTGCTCATTTGAAAGTATTATTAAGCATTTTGATCTATCCTTATAGATCTTGATGCTCAATGTTCAAGTAGCTTAATCCAGGTTTTCTATTGAAAAACACCTTTCAAATAGCCCTATATGCTTTCTAGAAATTCTACATCATTTCTGATCAACAATATGTCAACAACATATATTCATCAGAAATTCTATAGTGCTCCCACTCACTTCTTTGGAAATACAAGTTTCTCATAAACTTTGTATAAACCCAAAATCTTTGATCATCTTATCAAAGTGCACATTCCAACTCCGACATGCTTACTCCAGTCCTTAGAAGGATTGCTGGAGCTTTGCATACCTTTTAGCATCCCTAGGATCGCCAAAACCATTCTGATTGTATCACATACAACCTTTCCTTACGAAAACTGATAAGGAAACTCGTTTTGACATCCATCTGCCAGATTTCATAAATGCAGCTAATGCTAACATGATTCCGATGGACTTTAAGCATCGCTACAGATGAGAAAATCTCATCGTAGTCAACTCCTTGAACTTGTGAAAAAACACTTCGCCACAAGTCGAGCTTCATGGACGGTGACATTACTGTCCACGTTCGTCTTCTTCTTTAAAGATCCATTTATCTCAATGGCTTGCTGATCATAGGGCAAGTCCACCAAAGTCCATGCTTTGTTCTGATACATGGATCCTTTCTTGGATTTCATGGCTTCTAACCATTTGTCGGAATTTGGGCCCACCATCGCTTCTCCATAGCTCGTAGGTTCATTGTTGTCTAGCAACATGACCTTCAAGACAGGATCACCGTACTACTCTGAAGCGGTACGCGTCCTTGTCGTCCTACGAGGTTCGGTAGTGACTTGATCCGAAACTTCATGATCACTATCATAAGCTTCCACTTCAATTGGTGTATGTGCCACATGAACAACTTCCTGTGCCCTGATACACACTGGTTGAAGTGACGGTTCAATAACCTCATCAAGTCTCCACCATCCTCCCACTCAACTTTTTGAGAGAAACCTTTCCTCGAGAAAGGACCCGATTCAAGAAACAATCCATATTGCTTTCGGATCTGAATTAGGAGGTATACCCAACTGTTTTGGGTGTCCTATGAAGATGCATTTTATCCTCTTTGGGTTCGAGCTTATCAACCTGAAACTTTTTCACATAAGCGTCGCAGCCCCAAACCTTTAAGAAATGACAGCATAGGTTTCTCTAAACCGGTGTCATCTCAACGGAATTATGTGGTACCCTAATAAAGTGAGTGCGGTTGTCTCTAATGCCTAACCCATGAACGATAGTGGTAATTCGATAAGAGACATCATGGTACCCACCATATCCAATAGGGTGCAACTATGATGTTCGGACACACCATCACACTATGGTGTTCCAGGCGGTATTAATTGTAAAACAATTTCCACAATGTCTTAATTGCGTGCCAAAACTCGTAACTCAGATATTCATCTCTATGATCATATCATAGACATTTTATCCTCTTGTCACAATGATCTTCTACTTCACTCTGAAATTACTTGAACCATTCAATAATTCAGACTTGTGTTTCATCAAGAAAATATTCTCAACATCTACTCGAATCATCTGTGAAGTAAGAACATAACGATATTCACTGCATGCCTCAGCACTCATTGGACTGCACACATCAAAATGTGTTGCTTCCAACAAGTTGCTATCTTGTTCCATTTTACTAAAACGAGGCTTTCAGTCATCTTGCCCATGTGGTATGATTTGCATGTCTCAAGTGATTCAAAATCAAGTGAGTTCAAACGGTCCATTTGCATGGAGTTTCTTCATGCATATACACCAATAGACATGGTTCGCATGTCTCAAACTTTTCAAAAATGAGTGAGTCCAAAGATCCATCAACATGGAGCTTCTTCATGCATTTTATACCGATATGACTTACGTGGCAGTGCCACAAGTAAGTGGTACTATCATTACTATCTTATATCTTTTGGCATAAAAATGTGTATCACTACGATCGAGATTCAATAAACCATTCATTTAGGTGCAAGACCATTGAAGGTATTAATCAAATAAACAGAGTAACCATTATTCTCCTTAAATGAATAACCGTATTGCGATAGACATAATCCAATCATGTCTATGCTCAACGCAAATACCAACTGACAATTATTCAGGTTTAATACTAATCTTGATGGTAGAGGGAGCGTGCGATGTTTGATCACATCAAACTTGGAAACACTTTCAACACATATCGTCAGCTCACCTTTAGCTAGTCTCCGTTTATTCCGTGGCTCTTTTATTTCGAGTTACTAACACTTAGCAACCGAACCGGTATCTAATACCCTGGTGCTACTAGGAGTACTAGTAAAGTACACATTAACATAATGTATATCCAATATACTTCTATCGACCTTGCCAGCCTTCTCATCTACCAAGTATCTAGGGTAATCCTGCTCCAGTGGTTGTTCCCCTTATTACAGAAGCACTTAGTCTCGGGTTTGGGTTCAACCTTGGGTTTCTTCACTAGAGCAGCAGCTGATTTGCCGTTTCATGAAGTATCCCTTCTTGCCCTTGCCCTTCTTGAAACTAGTGGTTTCACCAACCATCAACAATTGATGCTCCTTCTTGATTTCTACTTTCGCGGTGTCAAACATCACGAATACCTCAAGGATCATCATATCTATCCCTGATATGTTATAGTTCATCACGAAGCTCTAGCAGCTTGGTGGCAATGACTTTGGGGAAACATCACTATCTCATCTGGAAGATCAACTCCCACTCGATTCAAGTGATTGTTGCACTCAACAATCTGAGCACAAGCTCAACGATTGAGCTTTTCTCCCTTAGTTTGCAGGCTAAGAAAATCGTCGGAGGTCTCATACCTCTTGACGTGGGCACGAGCCTGAAATCCCAATTTCAGCCCTTGAAACATCTCATATGTTCCGCGATGTTTCGAAAACGTCTTTAGTGCCTCAACTCTAAACCATTTAACTGAACTATCACGTAGTTATCAAAACGTGTATGTCCGATGTTCGCAACATCCACAAACGACGTTTGGGGTTCAGCACACTGAGCGGTGCATTAAGGACATAAGCTTTCTACTGTCCGCATAATCGCTACTTTCAACTTTCAACTATATTTTCTCTAGGAACATATCTAAACAGTGGAACTAAAGCGCGAGCTTACGACATAATTTGCAAAAGGTCTTTTGACTATGTTCAGGATAATTAAGTTCATCTTATGAACTCCCACTCAGATAGACATCCCTCTGGTCATCTAAGTGATTACATGATCCGAGTCAACTAGGCCGTGTCCGATCATCACGTGAGACGGACTAGTCATCATCGGTGAACATCTTCATGTTGATCGTATCTACTATACGACTCATGCTCGACCTTTCGGTCTCCGTGTTCCGAGGCCATGTCTGTACATGCTAGGCTCGTCAAGTTAACCCTAAGTGTTTTCGCTGTGTAAAACTGTCTTACACCCGTTGTATGTGAACGTAAGAATCCATCACACCCGATCATCACGTGGTGCTTAGAAGCGACGAACTGTAGCAACGGTGCACAGTTAGGGGAGAACACTTCTTGAAATTTTGTAAGGGATCATCTTATTTACTACCGTCGTCCTAAGTAAACAAGATGCATAATCATAATAAACATCACATGCAATTATATAGTTGTGACATGATATGGCCAATATCATATAGCTCCATTGATCTCCATCTTCGGGGCTCCATGATCATCTTGTCACCGGCTTGACACCATGATCTCCATCATCATGATCTCCATCATCGTGTCTTCATGAAGTTGTCACGCCAACGACTACTTCTACTTCTATGGCTAACTGGTTTAGCAATAAAGTAAAGTAAGTTACATGGCGTTGTTCAATGACACGCAGGTCATACAATAAATTAAGACAACTCCTATGGCTCCTGCCGGTTGTCATACTCATCGACATGCAAGTCGTGAATCCTATTACAAGAACATGATCAATCTCATACATCACATATCATTCATCACATTCTTCTTGGCCATATCACATCACATAGCATACCCTGCAAAAACAAGTTAGACGTCCTCTAATTGTTGTTTGCATGTTTTACGTGGCTGCTATGGGTTTCTAGCAAGAACGTTTCTTACCTACGCAAAACCACAACGTGATATGCCAATTGCTATTTACCCTTCATAAGGACCCTTTTCATCGAATCCGTTCCGACTAAAGTGGGAGAGACTGGCACCCGCTAGCCACCTTATGCACCAAGTGCATGTCAATCGGTGGAACCTGTCTCACGTAAGAGTACGTGTAAGGTCGGTCCGGGCCGCTTCATCCCACAATACCGTCGAAACAAGATTGGACTAGTAACGGTAAGCATATTGAACAAAATCAACGCCCACAACTACTTTGTGTTCTACTCGTGCAAAGAATCTACGCAATAGACCTAGCTCATGATGCCACTGTTGGGGAACGTAGCAGAAATTCAAAATTTTCCTACGTGTCACCAAGATCTATCTATGGAGAAACCAGCAAGGGGGGAAGGAGAGTGCATCTACATACCCTTGTAGATCGCTAAGCGGAAGCGTTCAAGTGAACGGGGTTGATGGAGTCGTACTCGTCGTGATCCAAATCACCGATGACCAAGTGCCGAACGGACGGCACCTCCGCGTTCAACACACGTACAGCCCGGTGACGTCTCCCATGCCTTGATCCAGCAAGGAGAGAGGGAGAGGTTGAGGAAGACTCCATCCAGCAGCAGCACAACGGCGTGGTGGTGGTGGAGGAGCGTGGCTAGAAGAGGAGGAAGAAGAGACGTAGGGCTGCACCAACGAGAGATCGAATCGCGTGTTATGGGCAGCCCTATGCCTCACTATTTATAGGGGAGAGGGAGGAGGGTGCGCCCCCTCTAGGGTTCCCACCCCTAGGGGGGCGGCAGCCCTAGATGGCAAAGGGGGTGGCGGCCAAGAGGGGAGAGGAGAGGGAGGCGCACCAATATGGGCCCTAAGGCCCATATCCCCTTAGGGTTTGCCCCCTTTCCACCTCTTAGGCGCCATGGGCCCTTGTGGGAGGCGCACCAGCCCACTAAGGGGCTGGTCCCTCACCACTCTTGGCCCATGCAAGCCTCCGGGGTTGGTGGCCCCACTTGGTGGACCCCCGGGACCCTCCCGGTGGTCCCGGTACGTTACCGATAAACCCCGAAACTCTTCCGGTGACCAAAACAGGACTTCCCATATATAAATCTTTACCTCCGGACCATTCCGGAACTCCTCGTGATGTTCGGGATCTCATCCGGGACTCCGAACAACATTCGGTAACCACATACAAACTTCCTTTATAACCCTAGCGTCATCGAACCTTAAGTGTGTAGACCCTACGGGTTCGGGAGACATGCAGACATGACCGAGACGTTCTCCGGTCAATAACCAACAGCGGGATCTGGATACCCATGTTGGCTCCCACATGTTCCACGATGATCTCATCGGATGAACCACGATGTCAAGGACTTAATCAATCCCGTATCCAATTCCCTTTGTCTAGCGGTATTGTACTTGCCCGAGATTCGATCGTCGGTATACCGATACCTTGTTCAATCTTGTTACCGGCAAGTCGCTTTACACGTTCCGTAACACATCATCCCGTGATCAACTCCTTGATCACATTGTGCACATTTTGATGATGTCCTACCGAGTGGGCCCAGAGATACCTCTCCATTTGCACGGAGTGACAAATCCCAGTCTCGATTCGTGCCAACCCAACAGACACTTTCGGAGATACCTGTAATGCACCTTTATAGCCACCCAGTTACGTTGTGACGTTTGGTACACCCAAAGCATTCCTATGGTATCCGGGAGTTGCACAATCTCATGGTCTAAGGAAAAGATACTTGACATTAGAAAAGCTTTAGCATACGAACTACACGATCTGTGCTAGGCTTAGGATTGGGTCTTGTCCATCACATCATTCTCCTAATGATGTGATCCCGTTATCAATGACATCCAATGTCCATAGCCAGGAAATCATGACTATCTGTTGATCACAACGAGCTAGTCAACTAGAGGCTCACTAGGGACATATTGTGGTCTATGTATTCACACGTGTATTACGATTTCCGGATAATACAGTTATAGCATGAATAAAAGACAATTATCATGAACAAGGAAATATAATAATACTTATATTATTGCCTCTAGGGCATATTTCCAACATGTCCCAAGGGATGCGGCTGGGGCATCTACGTGGCGAGGCCCAGGCCCGCCAATCCCTTCCCCAGCAGCTCCGCAGGCAGCAGCGGAGCAGCCGGAGGATCCAGCGAGTCCCCCGAGCTTCACGTGACTCCGGAGACGAGCGACGACAGCTATGATCCCCCGAGCTCGTGTCGTGCCCAGAGCAGGGAGGGCGCATCGGGCCGCCGACGCCACTGATCTGGATGGGGTTGGCACCGGCGCCTGTCGGCCCACTGTTGATGATGGCGTCTCCTACGGAGGTGCACTTGGTTAACGCTCCTTAGGATTAGCACCTTTTGTTCCCTGCGAGGAATCGAAGTAATGCCCCGTGGGGGTATGTAAGGCGCCTGCCATGTCTTTTGTGAATATTATATCCTTATTATGAATTGATGCGAGATGCGTGTCCCGTCCCGGCTCGGCTCCCCCTTTTTTCCTCGCGAGGGCTTGGTGCTCTACACTCACCGGTCCCGGTCCCCAGGCAGGCTTCAGCCGTCGTTGGTGTGCCAGGTCGCGATGTCGTGGTCAAGGCCAGGAGGTGAGCGGCCCAAGGTCCAGTAAGAGCCCCTGAGTCGCGATGCTCAGGAGGTCCCCTTTAGCGCTCAAGCAGCCTCCGCTGGGCGAGAAAGGAAGGCAACGTCGCCGTGACAGGGCTGCACTAGGCGAGGATTTCGCGTTGAGTTGATTTAGCTTTTGCGTGACTTATCTCATAAGTTTGGAGCAGTTCTTCGGTGAGGTGTCGGGCCTGTGCGCCGGCAGCTGGGGTGTTGCTAGGTCAGGCCCTCGTGAGCTTCTCCCCTCTTCCCCGCACTTTCCTTCATGCTCTACGTCCTCAGGTCCCGGCCCTCGAGCGAGCTCAGCCGCTGCTGGTATGCCAGGTCGCGATGCCATGGGTCAAGGCCAAGGGGTGAGGGCTGGAGAGCCAGTAAGAGCCCATGAGTCACGATGCTCAGGCGCCCCCCTTTCAACGCGCGAGCGGATCGTACGGGAGAGAGGGAGAGGGAGCTCACGACGCCCCCATCCTATTCCTTAGGCGGATCCTGCACATCAACACGAGGAAAAACAAGGTCTGCCATTACGGTTGCCAGCCAGCCATTGGTTGCTCCGAGGGAGTGATTGGGGCACTGAGGGCCTGGTGAGGTAGCGCTATGCGGGGCTGCCGCGGCCAGAGCTCGACCACTCAGATTTTTCGGTGTTGCAGGGACGGACCCATGCGCAAGCGCAGTGCTAGAGCGAGCGGCTCCAAAGGTAGGTGTCAATCGAGCAGGCGATTATCTCAAGCAGGTTAATCATGAAGACGCAAATCAAATTAGATAGATGCAGAGAAAGGCAAATGCCACTGGGTCAGGCCCGAGTGGCTTGGGGATGATGCAGCCCTGAGGGCGCTCCCAGCTGAAATGAAACTTGAAAGAAGTCACCTGATACCATTGCAGAACGAGTGTCGGAGTAGTTGGTGGTGCGCAGTGAAGAAGCCGATCCTCACGAGCCCTTGGGACTCGGAGCCTCGGGAGGCTCAGGAGGTCCGGGCGGCTCGGTGAGGTCCATCTCCATCTCCTCCAGGAACGCGCGATGCTTGGCCACCTGAGCTTCCAGAATGCTTCTCATCAGGCGCTGGTGGGCTGCAGCTGCGTTCGGCAGGCCGAAGGGCATGCGAACGTAGCTGTGCAGTGGGCCCGCACAACACCCCATGCACGAGGGCCAGAGGCACTCCTGAGACGCGACTCGATTGAGCCCTGGGTAGTCGATGCTGACGCGCAGCCTGCCATCCTCGCCTGGATGGGGAGCTATGCTGGGCAGGCGGCGGTTGCCGCGCATGACTCTTGATTCCTGCAACTGTTGAGCGACCTTGGTGATGAACCCCTAAGGTTGGGCCCTCCTTTCCTTACGCCTTCCTGAGGGAAACGTGCCGCGAAGCACGTCTCCAAGTGGTGCCCAAGCGCCTCCCTCATGATCTTGGCAAAGTCGGTGGCTCCCCAGGAGAGAGCCCCCGAGCCCTGACCGAGGAGGGCACCAGGCGCGCCTTCCTATGCAATGGAGGGTGGCGCCCCTTGGACGGGTGCAAGTCCAGATGTGGCGCCTCCGGAGGTGCCTGCCTCCTGAGGCCTTGAGCTAGGTAATGTATTCTTCTTCTTGGGAGCTGCTCCAGGGAGGTTTCCACTCTTGCTGCCTGGGTCCTCGATTGACGCAGCTTGGAAGGCACGCTCGAGGGAGCTCACCGCATCCTTCTCTTCACAGGGGACTGTGATGACCCCGCCACTTCTTGGCATCTTGAGGACGTTGTAGCCATGGTGAGTCATTGCCATGAACTTGGCCAGGGCTGGATACCCGAGGATGGCATTGTATGGCAGGCGAATGTGAGCGACGTCGAAGTCAATGAGCTCGGTGCGGTAGTTGTTGCGCTGTCCAAAGGTGACAGGAAGGCGGACCTGCCCTATCGGGACAGTGGTACCATCAGTGACTCCTGAGAAAGGCTTGGTTTGGCTGAAGCTGATCATATGGCACTTGGAGATTGTTGAACGACTCAACGGCCAAAACATTGAGTCCTGTGCCGCCATCGATGAGGGTCCTGGTGACTTGCACATTGCTGATGATTGGGGAACAGAGCATTGGGAGGACACCGGCCGTTGCCGCGCACTTGAGCTGATCCGCTGAGCTGAATGTGATGGCGCACGCAGACCACCTGAGAGGGCACGTGGCCTCAAGCTTTGGGAGGAAAAAATTCACCTCGCGAGCAAACTGCTTGAAGATGCGCAGTGAGGCTGGGGCCTGAGCGCCGCCCAAGATGCAAGTGATTGCATGTGGCTCCTGGAAGCCCCCATCCCTCTCGTCTTGATGATGGTCTTCATTCCTTCTTGGTGGTGGTGGCAGAGGAGGAAGGCATGCGTTGCCTTGCGGGCGATCCTCACGAGGCTGATCTCTCCAAGCTCCCTCGTGAGGCTGGTCCTGCCAACGGTCCTCGTGAGGCCGGTCACGCCACCCTTGGCGAGGGCCACGGTCGTCCCATCATCCTCCACCTCTTGCTCCACCTCTGCCGTAGCCCCGATCGTTGCGCTCGGGGCGTCGACCAACACGGCCTTCTCGCACGGCCCTGAGCTCTTGGCATTCGTTGGTGTTGTGAGTATGGAGATCGTGGTACACACAGTACCGGCTGCCCTTGGACGACTCTCGCTGGTCCCTGCCATGCTTTGTGTCTGGATCTGCCGCGAGCACAGTTGCTCCCTTGCGCTTCACATCCTTGGCCTTGGCTTTCTTCTCTTCTGGGTCTGCTGCCGGGAGCTCAAGAAGGGAGAGGCGTCCTCCTCAGCCCTTGCACACTTGGTCGCCGGGATTGCCAACTCCTCCTTCATCTTGACGTCGCGGACGTAATCAGAGAACACTGAAATGATGGCCTCCTCGGTCACCCTGGGAATCTTGAGGTGAGCGTTGTTGAAGCGCTGGATGTACTTCTGCAAGGTCTCTCCGGGCTGCTGCTTGATGCGGCGTAGGTCACCCACGGCCGGCGGACGGTCGCGAGTGCCCTGGAAGTTGGTGATGAAGCGGGTGCACATCTCATCCCAGGAGGAGATCGTGCCAGGAGCCAGGTTGAGGAGCCAGGTGCGGGCGCCATCCTTGAGTGCCATGGGAAACCAGTTCGCCATGATCTTTTCGTCCCCGTTGGCGGCTTCAATGCCCAGCTCGTAGAGCTGTAGGAACTCCGTGGGATCGACAGTGCCGTCATAGCGAGGAGGCAGGTCAGGCTTGAACTTGCCTGGCCAGGCGACACTGCGTAGCTCGGTGGTGATGGCGCGGCAGCCTGCGATGGCCACCGGAGCCTTATGCTGATGCTGGGCTTTCTCCTGGGGATTCCCGTGCGCCGCTGCCTGGAGCAGCGTGGGGTCTTCACGTGGTGGCGCAGGGATGCGGTCATGGCGCACCGGTGCCGGGAGCACGCGAGCACCGTCTAGGGGACGAGGAATTTCTTGGCAGCTCATTTCTTGTCGCGCGGGCGCCGGACACGGTGGATCTCATCCTGGGGCCGCGTGCCTTGGAGCCAGGGTGCCTTCTTGGGGAGGAGGTGGTGGAGGCACCTCCAGGTCTGCGCCTCCTGCACAGGACAGAGGGCGAGGCAGCGAGAGGGACAACACAGGAGAGCCCCCTGCGGCGTTGACGAGCTCGGTGATGCGGGCGAGCCAGTCCTCGTAGAGGTCGTCGACGGGACGGTAGTGCAGGAGCTGACACGCCAGGAGCAAAGCGGCGTGCGCGTCCGTGGGGGCGCGACGGGTGTGGGACGACGAACCGGCTGGAGTCAGCGACGGGATGGCGGTGCGGCCTTCCCGCCGCATCGAAGGATGCATAGATGAGGCCTTCTACTCATTCCCCGCCGGGCCGGTGGCGGCGTTGGCGGCAGGCGACGGGGAACAATGGGGACACCCACCGACAGGAGCCGTCTGGGCGACGCGGGTGGCGAGAGCATCCCGACGCTCGGCGCGAGCCAGGCGAGCGTCGGCCATGGACACGATGGAAGATCGAACGCGAAACAGTGGAAGAAAGATTCCGGCGCACCCCTGCCTGGCTCGCCAAATGTCGGATGTTGGGTTCCGGTAGACCCTTAAGGTTCGAACTGTGGGGTGCGCACGAAGATCACTCGCCTACCGATCTACGTCCGATCGCCTCGACAGATCTAAGCTAAAGCGATGAACAACACGAGGGACACAAGATTTATACTCGTTTGGGCCACCATTGTGGTGTAATACCCTACTCCAGTGTGTGGTGTGGTGGATTGCCTCAAGGGCTGATGATGAACAGTACAAGGGAAGAACCGCCTCGCGAGAGGTGTTCTAGAGCTGGTGCGATGAACTGCTTGGGTGAGTTCAATCACCTCTCTCACTAATGAGCACTTGATCTGTCCCTCCTTTCCTCTGTGATGGCTAGTCCTATTTATAGAGGCCCTGGTCCTCTTCCCAAATATTGAGCGGGAAGGGCGCCAACAACGGCCATTTTGAAGGGGAACATCTAGTACAAGTTATCCTGACTAAACTTGGTCTTCAACTGCCAAAAGCACAGGCGATGACGCCGTCTCGGGCTCCACGGTGACCTCCATCCTGCCGCTCTGCTGGTCTTGGTCTCGTTGCACTAAAATGGCAACCTTTGTCTGATGCCTCGGTACTCCACGCCTGTGCTTGCCCCCTTTGCGCCAAATAGGAAACAAGGACACTGCACAGGACGACGCCCGCCTGGCACCCACCTAGTCTCGATCGTCATGGCTTGCGTCACGAGCACCTCGCGAGGTACCCTGCCTTGATCTCTCTGCCTCCTCGCGAGCCTGCCTGGCGAGGCCGTTCCTTAGGAAGTCGTGCGTCGTCCGCCCCGCGAGGCTTGGCCCCTCACGAGGGTCTTAAGTCTTGTGCTGATGAAGATAGGTCGTACTGGGCCACTACTTGAGCCACGCCACAGGCCGCAGGCAGGCAAGCCTGGGGACCGCCGTTCCCAGAACGCCGACATAGGCATAAACATAATTTGTGCCCGTAGTAACAATAGGCCGTTTACAGGTGTAAATATCTCGAGCCCATAAAAAACATGGGCCTTTAATAGTCCGAAAGTGAGATTGGGCCCTGATTGTGCCAAATAACCCACTGGTCTTAGCATGCCGAAATGGTGGCACATTTACAATGCGGATCTTTCAAAGGCCAAAATTTGGACGGGCCGTAAATGCGCCGACCTACTACACGGGCCTTTAACAGGCCAGAAGTTCGGTCGGGCTTGATTAGTGTCATTTTTATATGGGGCGTTAATAGGCCCGATGTGACGTTGGGCCACATATGGCCCATGGATTTTGTCCGACGTTAACAGGTCTAAAATCACAACAGGCTGAAAGTGGCCAAAATCTATAGTGGGCCTCTAACATGCCAAATGTCAGACATGGCCAAATATGACCCAAATCCTTCACAGTCGTTTATGGGCCGAAAGTTTCAATGGCCTATAAATGGGCCCAAATGAAGCAAGACCTTTAGCAGGTTGGAAATACACCGGGCTGTAATTCGGCCCAAATACTTAGCAGACTGTTAATGGGCCAGAAGTGACCATGGGCCGCGATGATGACAAGTTTAGGACGAGCCATTGACGGGCCGATTTGACACTAGCCGTATGGGCCTTAACTGAGAATGTTGGGCCTTTAGCTGGGCCGGCCCATTATGGTCCGCTAAATCTCGTGGGCCTTTAGTTGGGCTATCCCATTTAAACTTTATGGGTCGGGCCCGTCCATGTGTCAACATATCATATGCGCATCTCAATCATTGGATGAGTGACACCTGTGCCAACGCGGAGCTGACACGTGGTTCCGTCGGCCAATGAGAATTTTCCACGTGGAAAATGGGCATGGCTGTTAGCGGGTTATCGGATCCAAAACCGGAGCCGATAGCTTAACGGAGCCGTTATGGTGGATGCCACGTGTCGGTCACCCTTGATGAAAGCCCTTCCATGACGCGGCATTTATCGTCATGGATGTGGACACTTCCGTGATGATAATTTTGCTAAAGTCATGGAACACTTCTACGACAGCACATGTATGACTATCTTGATTCTGTCATAAAATCGTCATGGATGTACATGCATGACAGAAAATGTGACCTACTGTGACAAACATGTATCATCATAGAAGTGTATTTTTTGTAGTGCTAGTAGTACGCTCTCTCCCTCGCCCATGCGCGCGGTGGCTCGCAGACGAGGAGAACCTTTTGCTTTTACTACTCCTACAACAAGCTCTCCCTTGCCCACGCGATGGACGGGACATGCAACAGTTGATTCGATATTGTAGAAGTAGTAACATCATTGTCCGACTTCTCGAAGAGGCGAAGAGCCAAGCGCAACCCGGACATGGTAGTCTTATGTGTAGGAGAGGGGCGTGGTCTGGCAGTTTTGTGGCAATCCTTTTCTAGTAGTGTTGTTTGCGTCCAATAGGTGCCACCGTCGGATGCAGGTATTACGGTTATTGTGGCAATTGCTAGTTACAGATATCTTACGAAAATCAAATAATCCCAAAACAAACCCGACCATGTTTCTTGTTTCTTTGTTTTTAATGCCTTGAGACATACTACTACCTAGCACCGCATGCAACGGTTAGTTCATTCAATGCAATCGTATTAATTAGCAAATAAATATTAAGTTCTCTTGTTTTCCTCTCCACCTTGGTTGTGGTGCATAATGCAGTAGTCTCTTTTTGACACGCATTTACCTTGATATGGATGGAATGCCGACGAGGGGGAGGGTAGCGGTTCCCAAAACATTGAACGATCAATGGTGCATCCTCATTCAATTATCAGGCAGAGGGAATTAATTGGAGAAGCAGAATGGAGCCAACACAATGTTAATGCAACACAGTTTGGACTCTCATATAAAAGCACCCCACCTCTCTAATCGATCTACTCCTAGTCTCTGCGCAACACTGCTGACTCCAATCCAAGACCAAGTGACCAGAAGCCACAAGCACCCATGGCATCGATGGACGTGAGCGGCAGTCGGCTGTGCCAGATCATCCAAGACGCCGGCCTATGGCCTCGCACTGTGCAGCGTTTCCAGACGGTGCTGGAAACCATCAGCGTCATAGCCCTCGTCGACGCCGGCTTTGCCTCTCACATGGGCGAGATGATGGTCTGCTCCATCCGCAAGTTCACTGCCATCAAGAAGCGCATGGACGACCTTGCCGTACTCCTCCAGCCCGCGCACCCAGGCTCCTCGTTGCCTTCCACCTTCATTGGACTCCAAGGTGACGAACTCTTTGAAGCACTGGTAGCCCTGCAGCGGCCGGAGGTCAGGACAAAGAATGTGCACCTCGAGGCCGCACTCGCTGTGCAATGGCTCGCCATGCAAGAAAGCATCGACCTACACATCCACGTCTACGAGGAAATCATCTACATAGGCCACTACAAGGCCAACAAGGATAGAAAGACGTTGGCCATCTTCCACCGGCTGGAATCTTTGGACGCCATTGTTCGGAAGCACGTTAACCTGGCCACGAAAGCTGCTGCTACTTAGCCGCCATTCGGTGGGCCAACACCCTAAGTTAAGGAGGAGTAAGTCGTCGATGCATCTTTCTTCTTGCCTCCTGTAACCAGCACCGCATCGCCTCATGGCCTTAATGTTTTATTAGTGTATGACATTTTTATTCAAGTCGTAAATGACATCATTGTTCGATTTCTCAAAGAGGCAAAGAGCCAAGCACAACCCGAACGTGGGGGTTGTGTACGCTGGCGTGCCAATCTTATATGTGAGGGAGGGGGCGTGGTGTTGCAATTTTGTGGCATTTATTTTGTATTGTTGTTTGCGTCCAATAGGTGCCACCGTCGGATGCACATCTTACGATTGTTGTGTCGATCGCTTACGAAAACCTTACAATCCCAAAACACTTAGGCGTGATGGATTAACTCCACCTCATTTCTTGTTTCTTGACATGAATAAAGGAATCAACCAAAAGATACATGGGCCATGTATGTTTTAATGCCTTGAGACTACCTAGCATGGCATGTTGCGGTCAGTTCATTTCATGTAACGGTAGTACTATAGTAGAAATATTAAGTTCTATCATTTCCCCTCGCCTTGGTCGCGGTGCACAATCTAGTAATGACTACTCTCTTCTTGACCCGCTTTTACATTGATGCGGCTGGAATGCCAAGGAGGGAGAGGGTAGCGGTTGCCGAGACATTGAACTGTCAATGATGCATCCTCAATTAGCATACAGAGAGAATAAATTGGAGAAGTAGAATGGAGCCAGCATGTTGTGAATGCAATGTAGTTTGGACTCTCATATAAAGGCGCCCCACCACTCCAATCTAGCTAGTCCTAGTCTCTGCGCAACATTTCTAACTCCAATCCAAGACCAAGTGAACAGAAGCCACAAGCACCTATGGAGGTGATGCACATGAGTGGTAGTCGGCTATGCCAGATCATCCAAGACACCGGCTTGCAGCCGCGCACTGTGCAACATTTCCAGACGGTGCTGGCCACCGCCAGTGTTCTAGCCCTCGTCGATGCTGGCTTCGCCTCTCGCATGGACGACATGATGGTCCTCTCCATCCGCAAGTTCACCGCCGTCAAGAAGCGCACGGACGACCTTGCCGTACTGCTCTAGCCCGCGCGCCGAGGATCCTTGTTGCCTGCCACACTCATGGCCCTCCATGTTGACGAACTCTTTCAAGCCGTGGTGGCCCTGCAGCTGCCAGAGGTCGCGACAAAGAATGTGCATGTCAAGGCCGCGCTCTCCGCGCAACACCTCACCATGCAAGAAACCGTTGACCTACACATCCACGTCTACAAGGAAATTGTCTACATAGGCCACTACATGGCCAGGGAGGACAGAAAGACGTTGGCCTTCTTCCACCGTTTGTAATCTTTGGACGCCATTGTTGAGAAGCACGTTGACCTAGCCATGAAAGTCGCTGCTACTTAGCCGCTACTCGATGGGTCGGCGCCCTGAGTCGAGGAGGAGGAGGTCATCGATGGATGCATCTTTCTTATCACCTCCTGTAACTAGCACTGCATCGCCTCATGGCCTTAATGTTTTATTAGTGTATGTCATTTTTATTCCAGCCATAAATGACATGTGTGATCCCTTGCTCTTATTTGGTGTTAATTATATGTAGTATCACTGTCTTCGTCCTGGGGTACTACTTAGGTCCTGGTTTATGGTCAAATTTTGGTGACATGCATGAACCTTTTGTTTGTCAAATATATGGTTAAATTTTGCCACACATTACGACGGGGAGCAATAAACCAGGACGGAGGTAGACTGGTCACGATCGTGTTTTGTGTCAAATTTTCACTTCAGTGACCCAACCTACATGGAGGGAGTATATATATTGGTGCGACAACCAAACTTATATATTCAAAACTGAGAATTACTACATGTCACGAGTTCAAAATGAGAAAGTGGAACTAGTACTACAACATGCATGTGTCGTTTGCATCGCACCCTAAACTGTCATTCTGGCCCGCCGCTCATCGCTCATTGGCTTGGTATTTTCTATGTATGAGTTATAAATAGAATGCCGCGTTTGCTTCGCACCCCCACACGGTCTGTCTGGCACGCCGCTCAAGCCAAGGAACGCTTGTTGTGTTAGCATTTTCACTGTCAGGTGGGGCCGCAGTTGAGCAAACCGACTATTGACAAATCCCCACCCCGCGCACCATGCGTCGGCTGAGTTAGAATTAGAAGGGAGAAACGAGGGAGAAGATCTAGCTGTAGCACAGATGCTGTTGTCAGATGGGACTCATGTTAATAGAATAGGAGTACCGAGTACTCGTACGTCTAGTACTGAGTACCACTAGGTGGGTGCATGCGACCTATACCTATCATCAATTTAGGTATCCTTTTTGAACCGCAGCTACGGTTCATAGTATATATTTTTCGCACATTTTTCCTCATGTATGTACTCCTAGGCTATTTCCACGTGCTTCCTTTCGCCGACAGGTGGGAAAAAGCATCTGGGTCGTATTGCATGCATGACTTGGAGCATATGCAACCATGCCGGCGTACTTTACATTTCAGACATGACGAATTACATGCAAACCCCCGCAGAAGAATAAATAAATAATTGAATTACTACGTGCAAACCGGATTATTTTCATAGAAACCGGAGCACGCCCATTAAATTTTGGACATAACACATTTATAAAAAACGACTGACCTAAACCAGTCTAAGGGCCTCTTTGATTCGCAGGATACTGAAAACACAGGAATGGGGAAAGTATGATGGCGATGAACCGAGAGGAGGAGTATTGTACGTGCTAGAGGCTGGACTGTAGCACATTGTTTTTTATGGCCATATCATCACATTGTTTTCTATGGCCTATCGCCTGTTGGTTCACTAGGCTACCGTGTTTCACACTCCTCTGACGTGAGTAGTAGTATATATACATAGTACTATATATACTGCATGATTATTTGCTCCTTCTTAATTTGCCAACATGTGGGAGCCAGCATCCGGGTCAACGTGTCATGCACCAGATTAGAGTGGGGAATGGAAGGGGGGCATCACCCCAGTCGTAGCGCTGGAGTAATAATGACTATATTGAGTAGTCATATCACAAGACCCCATCTTTCTAGTAGTAATAAGCCGTCAAATCGCACAACCCTACATTTCCAGCAGTAAGTTGAATCCGCTACTCACTCACCTGCCTCGCCTCTCTGTCAAATCGGCTACGCGAAAATTGTCGCACGTACTGCACGGTAAAAGCCCCGCCCTCAACTTTTCAATACTCATAGTATAATTTTGTATCGATGAATTGCACCATGGAGCATAAAACCAAAAGAAAAAGGTGGTACATGTAAAGAAATATAGTTCAAGCTGTAGCTAGTGATTCAGAATGTAAACTGTGCATGTGTTTATACGTATAGGTCATTTCAAAGTATTTAGTCCATTGATGCAATGTGGTCAAACTGTACCATTGATATCTTAAAGCCAAAATAGTTTGAGCTTGTTCGTTCTTTTAAGTATTGTATAGCTAGAGCAATGCCACCATTAAACTAACCCCACAAAGTAGTACTTTATGTTTACTCACCCGTGGGGTTGTTCAATGAATGGAGGGTCGGGGAGCATGAGTGAACAAAGTGCAAATTGCAATCAATCATGTTAAAATAGAGAGTTTCTTTTCTTTAACGCCACGTACACAAATTGAAACGCTTGTTGTGGAGAGAAAAAGATAATCACTCCACTATATATATAGGCAGGGGCCTGAGCGCTTGCTTTACTAGGGTTGCTCTCTTCATTCTCTCATCCTCTCCAGATCTAAACAAGATAGTGGTAGCGACATTTTCTCTCTGCTCAACGATGGTCATAGATCCGCCCGGATCCCTTCGGCCGGTGTGCGTAGGGGACTAGGCGCATCGTTCACGCAGTCATCAGCAGCAACGGAGGAAACCCACAGGTGCCGGCGGGTCCCAATCCTCTGCCCATGTCGTTCTGTCCGACATAGCGC
The DNA here is from genome assembly GCF_018294505.1 of Triticum aestivum. Lineage (NCBI taxonomy): Eukaryota > Viridiplantae > Streptophyta > Magnoliopsida > Poales > Poaceae > Triticum > Triticum aestivum. Next base: position 184,363,331 of record NC_057813.1, on the reverse strand, counting down.
CAGCTCGGGAGGTCCTCTAACCCCTTCTTCCCCCTGCCATATTGTGGGCAGATCCGACCTGCTGTCGGCCTCCAAGCCACATCCCAACGACCCTCAGATATAAGTTCCTTCGAAAGCGGCCCTGCTCTACTGCCCCAGCTCCCCACGTGTCTGCATGTGGATATTTTTCTACTTCCATCAGCTCTTCCAAAGCCACCTAAATTTTTAGTATTATTAGAGGTAAAGCTACTTCATGCAGTCGAATCTAGGACTTGGTTCAAACAACACAGAAAGGGGGGAAGTTGTAGCATGTATCTAGGACTTGATTCAAAGAGGAAATAACAGGGGCAAAGTAGTAGAGACTAGATACCCAACTGGTCTCTTGGTTGAAAAGGGACATAAAGGGAAAAGGCAGTACAAACTAAATAAGGAATATATCTATTATTGGTTGAAAAAAGGATAGAAAGTGGCAGCTGGTGGACAGGTCAATAGAGTATGTCTAGGATTAGATTTGCTACCCTCACATAGTAAAAGGTCTCTGGGATTTGATTTGCTGCCCTCACAGAGTATGAACAAACCCGACATCACCACTTTATGCCTCCTTGTAGGTACATTGTGCTGATGCGTCCACTATCACATGTCCTTGTACCAACTTTTTGTTGTAGTTAATGTAAGGTCGTATGTAAAATGAAGCAATCACGCCGTTACCGTAAGGACATGTCTAACCAATGTTATTGTTAATCTAATGCCTTTAGTAATATGATGCAATTAAACTGTGTCACAAATGGTACTCCTTCTATTCTCCCAGTATCCTAAGTTAGTTGCGTCTTTACGCTGCTGAGTGTCCTGGTGTCCCCGCCGTCCCATGCCCTTAAACCAACTCTTTTGCTGCTATTGATCTATTGTATCTGGTAAACAAGCAATGCCACCACTAAAGTAATCCCATACTGGCTGGAGGTAACCATCCTTTTTTTAAAGTAATCCCATATTTGACGAATGTCATTGTTGATCTAATGCTTTCGATAACATGAAGCAATGCTGCCGTTTTAAAATTTCTATCGTCTTTGCATGATTGCCATGAACATAATGAAGATGCTTCTTTTCATTTCATGTATGTTTTGTATCTTGTCATTGACCTGTAACTGTTTTCTTTCTATCTTTTTGTGCGGATAGGGATATCAATTTCACCTTGCTGCTATTGTTACCTTTTGGTGAACTGCACAAAACATATTTTTGGAATGAGTGTCTTATGCAGTTCAACTAAAATGTCACGTGGGTAACGTCTCTCAATTTTGGTGGAACTGCACAAAGGGCAATTGGAGTTTCCAACATCTCCGTTAAACTCTGCCGGTAATCTCGTGCAACATTTTATTAGCCTTTGCAAGATGAGCCATCACTGTCACCACAATGGCACTTTATTTTATTGGAACTGCACAACAGGAGAAGCAAATTATAGTTGCACCTTGCATGAGCAGGACAACCAACCTTAATGTTGCTCAATTTTAGTGCAACTACTAAAGAAGAACCTGCCAGCTCATGAGAGCAAGTACTTTTTGCTAGCTGCATGATGCAATCGTTGCTTTATTTCAGCTGGACTGTGGAAAAAGGTTGCATAAATTGAATCATCCGAGTGGATATATAGGTTTGCCACATCGAGTTGTGGTGGCGTAGGGCCCCTCTCTCAGTAATGGTTCCCATGACGGGGTATGTTCCTTTTTGGTTGATTTTGACCCTCCATCCAGCTAGTGATCTTGTGCTACTGTTTTTGCACTTCTATGAGAAAGCAATAATGATATTGTTTTTGCATCTTAATTTAATGCCACTAATAATTTGAGGAAATCTTTTGGCACCGCTACTGCCACTGATAAAATGAAGTAATAATACATATAAAATAGAGCTATTGTCTTATCTACCATTTCATTTCCAATATAGATAACTTGCAGAAGGCCTATCCGACAGAATGAAGTCCATGTGCACTGTATCAATCACATAGCTGCACTAAACTTGTTGAGTCCATCACGCCTACCGTTGAGGTGGTGCACCCCCCCTCTCTAACTGGAGGGTGCCACAATTTTAGTTGAACTGCACAAAATAGTGATTCAAATGAGTCGACGCTCCTCCTTCTACTGACACACTGAGGTGTTAATGGATGTCAAGGAATCACCTTCATGGCAAGATACGGGTACATGAAGGTTAACTTGATCTTCCAAAGTTATCTCACATAGGCCAGTAATGTCTTTTGTCAACATGGTTGTGCTTTGTCATATTGTGCTAACATTATATATTTTTAATAAAGCTATTCTATCGCAATCTTTTCTTATTTTGGAAATAAAGTTGCTTTACCTAGTGCCATTATTATAGTAATCATGCTCTTTCTTATCTATGCAAACATGAATACTCAACTACAGATGTTGTGATGGTCAAAAACATTCGCCAAGTTCTTGGGTTGTATGACACGACTAGCCAAGATGGATTTAATCCCGAGATTCACTCTATCCAAAGGCTCTAAAGTACCATCGTGTTTGCAAGGTGGAAAGAGATATTTTAGGACGTTGATTGATGAGTCCACTAGATTTTGCTATGTGTACTGTATTTGTTAAATACTAAGGATGAGGCTTTGTACACATTACGAAATCTAGAAGGCCCTCTTGTGCATATATTGGAAGTGGTAGCACCACCAGTGATGCGGAATATTTTAGCTGCCAATGTTTGACATGTGTGGCCTTAAAAAGGCCTAGTTTCAATGTTTAGGCAAATCCTTGGATCAAATTGCTTACATGAAGCATCAATCAACTTTTAATTATTTGTTCACATTCTCACAACGTTTGAGTTGTATAGTTATGATTGGCTCTGATATATGAATCATTGAGATGTATATGCATCTTTGTTGTACTTATTATTTCAATCTAATGGGTTGGTTCTGAATCTTGCAAGCTGGGAATCATTGTGATGTGTAGGCATCTTTGTTTTACTTATTGTTTGAATATCATTGGTTGGTACTGAATCTTGCAAGCTGGGACATGACATGTTGATGCAGAGGACATCAACCATAACAAGCTGTTCAAAGTTGATAGTATTGTTTGTGTGAAAGTGCGGCAAATGAGCTGATTGTGTGTGTCCTGATAATAATAATTCTAATCGTTGTGCATGTTGATCTCGTGGCACTAATAGAACAAGCCAATTCTTAACTTGTTTTAAGAATAAATTTTAATTAAAGCTAATAAAATTTAAGTAAAGTGACCATTGACACTTGCTATTACAGTACCAATACAAACCCGCTCGTGAACCTGAGGGGGCATGTTCTGTCGAGCGTGTAGTGGGTGATGGAGGGGTAGTAACTGCTGTCGCCTGTACAGACTCAGTTTACTGTTGAAAGAAGTTCCCCAAGAGCTGAAAAACAAGCTGTTGCTGCCGCCTACCCATTCGCTCACTTGTAGTTGGAAAAACAAACTGCTGCTGCCGTGGTGCCGCCCATCTAGTACCCCAGCACACACTCATCATCTTCATATCCCCCTCCCCCTGCATGCCCCCAATCCCCACAAAACAAGAACCGCCACATCAACTCTATGTGAAAAGAGACTCCAATGGCGATCCGAGGGGTGAGCCTATTGGATATGGACTTCAGCAAGGAGTTCACCTTTGAGTTCGCCGTTCAGACCCATGGCAGCACCAAGTTGAATGTGATGTACACCAATGATCCGTACTCGGTGAAGCTTTGCCTCGCCAAGTTCAAGTAGTACCTATAGGAGGAGAAAGCACAAGGTTGTGGGACTAGACCTTGTGCCCATCCATTCGTCTCCTGACAGTGACCAGCGGATCGTCGTCACCTAGGTAAGTGTGCAGGACAAGTTTCTCATTTCATCGGCATCGCCGACTGCACGTTCCCTACGGTGGAGGGCAGGAACAAGTGTGTCGACATCCAGAAGCAATAGAAGATCATCGGGAACGTGCAGGAGAAGGACTCCGTGGTTGACCCCATCGCAACCATCATCGACCCCTAATACGCTAACATGAAAGAAGACGTCGATACCAAGGACCTGAACACATGGGAGGTACCTCTAAATCTACCCTACATAACCTACGCGGCCAAGGACACATACCCATGCTACGACATGTACAGGAGGATCTTAGACATGAGGGCGTGTCTGCTTCGCGTAACCGACGAGTACACGGACAGCCGCAACATCATGATCAAGCGTGCCAGGAAGGTCTAGATGGTGTACTTTATCTGTTTAAGCACCTTTATCATCTGAGTGGTTCATGCATTAGCGTATGTGCCGTAATTATCTATTTTTTCTGAAATATTTCGTCTAAGAATGCATTAACCTGTTTGCTTTTTTTAGTGGCTATTTGCTTATGTATGTAACTACTTCACTGGGCTGCCGCGCTTTGAATCTCCTTCCTCCCAGCATATTCCCCTTCTTAGGTGGACCCAGCAGGTCTCGTACACATACATCTAGGACCAACCACCTATCCATTTGTATTTCTTTATTTTGTTCAATCTATCGTCATCTTCCTATAACGGCTGGCGGTGCTGCCGTGCATGCCTCGGTGTGCCATCCTAGCCTATGGCGCTAACTAGGCCATCCTGTACTCCCACACATTCTCCGGCGGTGGCAGCTCCACCGGCCCGCCCTACACCCGAACAAGTCAACCCTCTGTACTCCCCTCCGCATGCGTCTTCCCCAGCCCCGGTTCATTCCAGTCCGAGGTCTCGACGTCATCCTCTGCCTTGGTGCTCCCGCCGCGGCGCTGCCGTTTGTCGTTCCCAACATGGTCAACAAAATGAGAGGAATCGAGAGACGACTGTTCATCGAGAGGCTGATAGTCCGGGCCCACCAGGTCCATGGCCTAGGTTTTGTTGTTTAACACGCGCAGCCCACGACATGCAGACATAGATGATCCAGCAGGTTTCAACCTTTTTGGGGGGGTCCAACAGGTATTAAGCATCCTCTGGGCCTCCCAGCCTAGCTTGTCTATAACATCAGCAACCCAAGTTATGTTTTTTTTAAGACAACACACAGGTCAGTTCTATTTTTCTATAAGACTGCAAAACTGAACCTATGTTTTCCCTTATATAATAATATATATATATACTTATATTGATATCTTATTTTATTACATATATATAACAGAAACAACATAAAGTTCCATTAAACCTATCGTTTGTCCAACCACTTTATAGATCTTCCCACTTCCTTTATTTTTCGTTTTTATTTATCCTCTATCTGAATTTTCTCCCACTTTCTTTTTCGATGTAATCTGAGTTTTCTCCCAGTACTTTTCCCTAGAACCAACTCAACTGTCCCATGTCTAGCCTAAAAATGTTAATACCCCACATCCTATTAACCCCAATACCACGACCATGGACGCATGCATGCAACTGCATCCCTTTTACCCTGAAAAATAATGTTTTCTCCCCCTGACAGCCGGGACCCACCAGCTACATCTTCGCATGCAAGGAAGTGCGTCCTTATTACAGGCAAAAAAATGCTTCCTTCCCCTGAGAGTTGGGACCCATCAGCTGTATCTTCGCATGCAAGGAAGTGCCACCTTACCCTCCCTGATAGCTGGGACCCACCCGGTCAAACCGTACGTAGGGTTATCACTTTGGTCGTGAACGTGTACGTACATACTGGTCGATTGGTCTGTCTAGAAGCATGAACCGCGACCGAGCAAGGAGCGGCACGTGTGACGTAGCAATTGAGGCAGTCCTGTCTAAATCGTGTACACGTATGTATAGCCACATTGCAAGAAAGTAAATACGGCTATGTACGTACATACGAGTTGGGTCTCAAACGTGTATAGCAACGATGTCCTGTTCATCGGCAGCCAACCGACTGGGTCAGAATGGAGGAAACCGCGTCGTGTTCATCGCGAGGCAAGAGACTGGATTAGAATGTGTCCTGTTCATCGGGAGCCAACCGACTTGGACGAAACAACCCAACTGAGGTCCTGTGCATAGACTCGGGGTCTCGCGTTCGGCAAAATGGAGGAAACGGAGTTCTCTTCGACCCCTACGGTTGAAACAGGATCCTGTTCATCGGGAAAGGGCTGGCATACCGCAAAATGAATGAAACGGACTTCTCTACAACCGCCTACGGTCGAAACGGGTCCTGTTCATCGCGAGGGGTCTGGCGTACCACAAAACGGATCAAACGGGGTCATGTTCATTGGAGGGGTGTGTGGAGTACCACAAAACGGGACTTCACGGGCTAGTATTCAGCCACCATCGACTTCCTCCAGCCTCCACCATCCACTATTCATCCATGGGCTAATGTTCATCCAGACTCCACGGGGTCTTGTTCATCCACCCCAACCAGCTGGGTGTGTGCGGCGGCCTTCAGGGTCCAGTTCATCCAGCAGCAACCACATACTACCATGTGGGCCTGTTCATCCAGCAGCAACCGCCTACTGAAAGTGCGTCACGTCGACTAGAGGGGGGGGGTGAATAGGCGATTTTTATGAATTCTTCACTAAGGAATTTCAGGGTGAGGAAATTCCTAAGCGAAGAACTACTTGCAGCGGAATAAGTATGTAACGCCCCGGATTCGATGCGCTAGGTGTCTGCCAGTTATCCGCCGCTATTGCCATGTCATGTGCTTGCGTGTTGCATTTTATCATGTCATCATGTGCATTTCATTTTGCATACGTGTTCGTCTCATGCATCCGAGAATTTTCCCCATTGTCCGTTTTGCAATTCAGCACTCCTATGTCCTCCGGCGTCCCCCTCTTCTCTATTTTCATGTGCGGGTGTTAAACGTTCTTAGAAAGGACCGAGGTTTGCCAAGCGACCTTGGTATAGCACCGGTAGACCGCCTGTCAAGTTTCATGCCATTTGGAGGTCATTTGATACTCCAACAGTTAACTGGGTAACCGTAGAAGCCTTTTTTGTCTTGTAGCCCAACACCTTTCCAAAGTGGCCCAAAACCCATTCTAACCCCCTCCATGCTCTCGGTCGTTCGATCACGATCGTGTGGGCGAAAACCGTGCCTCATTTGGACTCTCCTAGCTCCCTCTACCTATAAAAATGTGTTCCCCTCTCCATTTTCGGATCAATTTTCCCCCGAAACCCTAGCCCCACTCCTCTCGCCCGCCGGACACGTCCGATCTGACGCCGGACACGTCCAGCGCCGCCGTCTCGTCCAATCCCGTCGTGCCACATGGCCGCCGCCGCTGCCCCCGCTCGCGGCCCGCTCGGCCCACAGCCGGCCCCCGCGGCCCGGCCGCCGAGCTCCGCCGCCCGGTTCCTCCTGCCGCGGGCCCGCGCCCGTCCCGCACCGCCGCGGAGCTCCGCCGCCGCTCTGCTCCACCGGAGCCGGGCCGCCCCCGTGCGAGCTCGCCGCGCCGCCCGCGAGCCTCCGCCCCGCCGTCCTCGCCGACCCTCGCCGCCTCCTGCCCGATGGTCGCGCCGCTCGGCCGTGCCTGACACGCCACCGGCCCCTCGCCGCCCGCCGCGACGACCTCCGCGCTCGGGCGCCTCGTCCCCAATGCCGGACGCCACCCCCGGCCGACGCCCGCGCCCTGCCTCGCGTCGCCTTCGCCGGAGCTCGGCCGGATCCGGCGAGATCCGGCCGGATCCGCCCCGGATTCGCCCGTCCCCACCGTCTCCCTCAACTCTGGCGAGAACCCCGGCGAACATCAAAGCCCGTGCCGAAGAACCCTAGATCTGGAAATTAGAGGTTGTCCCCGAATTTTCCTTAAGTCGCTGTTTTTTTTACATTATCATGCCATGTTCATCGCATCATATCTCCATGCATACTACTCCGTTTCGTGCGTGTAATATGTCAAAATGTTCATTGAGAGATGCTCTTCATTTCATTCCATTGCATCATGGTCATTTGAGTCCATCTTGATGCCTGAATCATCGTTTCAAGAGTGCTATATGATGTTGTCTGCTGTGTGTTAACAGAACATGCACATTTGTCTTTTTTTGCCATGTTTGATGTGTGCATCCTATGAGGTTGATGTCTACATGTGTTGTGTGATACATCATGCCATCTTTACAGGGGTGTATGCCATGTATTTTTGTGATCAATGTGGTGACTAGAACAAGCATGCAAACTAGGCTTCGTGACGTTGCTCATTTCAGTCCCTTTTCTGCTGTTATTTTTATGCCATGTAAACTTGATGCTACAGAGAGATCCAAGCATATTTTGAGATACTTCAGTAAGGATGTTTTGAACATATGGTTTTTCTCTAGCTATTCATGCCCCTGTTTGCAATTATGGAGTAGTCTAGCATGTCCTTTGGTTGCTCTACTTTTCTACAAAATGTTTCCTGGCAGATTGTTTACATGTTATTCAATTTTGCCAAGGTTGTTGTAGTTGATCCTTGCATGCTATGGACTTGTTCTTGCCTTGGTTAGTTTCATAAACATGTCTTCTTGCTGATGCTATGCTTATCTTTTCATCAAATGACTTGTGGTGAGTGAATTTAGCTTGTTAAGAAGGGTACTTGCTGTTGTTGTTTTGCTAGGCTGAATCTGTTATTTCGTGATGCTATGTAAACCTGCTGCTACAAATCATTCTATGCATAATATGGAGATGTTCACTAAGGATGATTTGTTCTACATGTCATTCTCTATCCATCCATGCCCCTGGTTGCATTTATGGCCTGCTCTTGCTTGTTGTAATCTTGCTCCAAAGTTGCTAAATAATGTTGCTGTCAGCCTGTTAACATTAAGTTCAGTTGTTGCCATGATTGTTTCTAGTGATCCATGCACCCTATGAACTTTCCCTTGCCATTCTTAGCTTCATAAACATGTATTCTTATGGTTGGTTGCCTTGCCATGCCATGTATTGCTCTGTGGTGAGTGGTTCAAGCTCACCAACATGCCTACTTATCGTTGTTTCTGCCATGTATGAATCTGTCATATAACTTGCCATGTTTACATGGGTGCCATCATATTTTCTGTTCCTTCTTGGCTCATGGTCAGTAAAGGACTTTTGTTCTACGCAATTAGTAGGTTAATTCCATGCCTTTGTTTGCCATGATAAGTTCCTGTAACATGTGGCTTGATAGCTCTAAACATTGCAACCTGATGTTATTTCTGCAAAGTCTAAAACTGATATTATTTGCGATCTTGCCATGTGTTTTGGAGCATGTTCTAGTGATTTCTGGAGATAGCTCAGTTTTCATGTTTTGTTATGATTTACATGTACATCATGCCCATTTCTTTTGCTTTCATGTTGAGATGCTGTAGCATATTGTTTTGATGCTTGCAATATGCCTAGTTGCTGTTTTGGACAGATTGTTGTTATCACTTGTATAGTGTATGTGTTGCACCGTTGCTCCGTTTTGAGTGTGCTCTATATGAAACTTGCTTAGAATTGCATATAGATTCATATTATCATGTTGCATCCTTGTTTTGGTGTGTTTGCTTGATGTTTGTATGCATTTTGCATCAATGACATGTTTAACTTGTTTTGCTCATATCTTCTAGGCCGTAGCTCCGAACTAATTGAACTTTATATGTAACTTGACTAGGATCTCGTGTAGATCATGTGGGTGCATCTTAACTTGCTGTTTAACAACTTGAAAATAAGGTTTATTCAGATCTGGACCAACTTCGAAATTTGCATATGAGGACTTACTAGAATTGTTATATGATGTTCCCGGCCTCATTTAAACTTGCTTTGATGTGTTGTTCTTGTTTGCATCATCTCTTGCCATGAGTAGCATCATGTAGTCTTGCCTTGCATCATGCTTGGTTGAGCATCATGTCTTGTATATGTGTGGTGTGTTTACCATGTTGTGTGCTTCTTCTCAATAGTTCCTGTTTCGTTGCGATCGTGAGGATTCATTCGTCTACGCTTGGTTCGGCTTCATCAGTTCGTCTTCTTCATGGACTCGTTCTTCTTCATAGCGGGATTTCAGGCAAGATGACCGCTACCCTGGATCTCACTACTATCATTGCTATGCTAGTTGCTTCGTTCTATCGCTATCCTGTGCTACCTATCATTTACTCTGCAAGCCTTCCAAATTTGCCATGTCAGCCTCTAACCTTTTTCACCCTTCCTAGCAAACCGTTGCTTGGCTATGTTACGATTTTGCTCAGCCCCTCTTATAGCGTTGCTAGTTGCATGTGAAGTTGAAGATTGCTCCATGGTGGATAGGATTATGTTGGGATATCACAATATCTCTTATATTATGAATGCATCTATATACTTGGTAAAGGGTGGAAGGCTCGGCCTTATGCCTGGTGTTTTGTTCCACTCTTGCCGCCCCTAGTTTCTGTCATACCGGTGTTATGTTCCCGGATTTTGCGTTCCTTACGCGGTTGGGTGATTTATGGGACCCCCTTGACAGTTCACTTTGAATAAAACTCCTCCAGCAAGGCCCAACATTGGTTTTACCATTTGCCTCACCTAGCCCTTTTTCCCTTGGGAGTCGCTCTCTCGAGGGTCATCTTTATTTAACCCCCCCCCCCAGGCCAGTGCTCCTCCGAGTGTTGGTCCAAACTAGAGCACCGTGCGGGACCATTCCTTGGCAACTTGGATTACGTCGGTACCTGTACGCTTAGCTTATCCGGTGTGCCCTGAGAACGAGATATGTGCAGCTCCTATCGGGATTTGTCGACACATCTGGGCGGTCTTGCTGGTCTTGTTTTACCATTGTCGAAATGTCTTGTAAACCGGGATTTCGAGTCTGATCGGGTCTTCCTGGGAGAAGGTATATCATTCGTTGATCGCGAGAGCTTATCATGGGCTAAGTTGGGACACCCCTGTAGGGTATAAACTTTCGAAAGCCGTGCCTGCGGTTATAGGCAGATGGGAATTTGTTAATGTCCGGTTGTAGATAACTTGACACCAGATCCGAATTAAAACGCATCAACCGAGTGTGTAGCCGTGATGGTCTCTTCTCGGCTGAGTCCGGGAAGTGAACACGGTTTTTGGGTTATGTTTGACATAAGTAGAAGTTCAGGATCACTTCTTAATCATTGATAGCTTCACGACCGTTCCATTTGCTCTCTTCTCGCTCTTATTTGCGTATGTTAGCCACCATATCATGCTTAGTCGCTACTGCAGCCTCACCACATTACCCCTTCCTTTCCTATTAAGCTTTGCTAGTCTTGATACCCATGGTAATGGGATTTCTGAGTCCACGTGGCTCACAGATTACTACAACAACAGTTGCAGGTACAGGTTTTGCGATGATCATGACGCGAGAGCGATGTTTGCTTGTGTTAGAGTTCTTCTTCTGCTTCTTCTTTGATCAGGGGATAGGTTCCAGGTCGGCAGCCTGGGCTAGCAGGGTGGATGTCGTTTGAGTTTCAGTTTGTGTTTCATCCGTAGTCGGATGATGCTCTTATGTATTGTGATGTTGTATTCGTGTGGCATTGTTTGCCTCTTGTATGTATCCCCATCTATTATGTAATGTTGATGTAATGATATCCACCTTGCAAAAGCGTTTTCAATATGCGGTTCTATCCTTGGTGGGACCTTCGAGTCTCTTTAGGATAGTATCGCATATTGGGCGTGACAAGTTGGTATCAGAGCCTCGACCGTCCTTAGGAGCCCCCTTGATTGATCGTGTAGTTTGGCCGTTGTTGAGTCTAGAAGAAACTGTTCTTGGAGTCTAGTTATATCGGAGAGTAGGAATTCTTTTTACTCCTCAGCCTCTTCGTCGCTTTGGTGAGGAATCTTGACGTAGGTGTTTTGAGTTACTTCTCTTCCCCTTCAACTTGTTCCTTAGAATCACGCAGTTGGTTTCATATCATTGTTCCTCAGCTCTTTTCATCCGGTGCATTTCTCGTCAAGTCGACTCGAGCCTCTTCATCTTTGAGTTCAATCCTTAGTTGTTTTCTTTTCCCACCCGCCCACCCCTTCTTCTTCTCGGAACCGGAGTCCGTAATCGAGTATCCATCCTACTCGTGCGAAGTTTTGCTCTCTCTCCTCAATGATTTCAACCGGTGTTTTCTCTTCAAGATATTTGCCGATTTCCCCTTCCAAGTTGATTTTGTTTTCCTGCCCTCCCACCCTTTTCTTCCCGGAGTCTGACTCTCTCGACCATCTATCTCATTCATGTGGAACCTCTTCAGTCTTCCCTCAATTATGTCAACCGGTGAATTCTCGTCTCATTCGTCATTCATCATCCCTTTTTCTTCTCCGGTGGATTCAATTCAAATTTTCGGTAGTAATTATATACGTTCCCTCGGCTCAAGTGTTTTTCCTTGCTCGTTCGCCTCTCGCCAGTTTATCCTTCCGGAGTGTTCAAGACATCTCAGGAGATTCATCTGTGTTTGAATTAATTCGAGGTTATCACCTCATTCAAATATTCCAATTGTTCCGGTGCTTCATCTATCTGTTCTTCAATCCTTTCCAACGGTGTTTTCTTTTACTGGGCCCTAACCCACAGGTTTTTTCCCAGGATCTTACCTGACTCTTCTAATTCCCCCGGAGTTATTCTCAATTCTTTTCAAGTTTGACATAAGTATGAATTTCATCAGTCAGATGCCTTTTCCAAGATCGTTTTCAAATTATTTTCATTGTTGGCTCAACCTCTTCGCTTTTCATTCCCCTGGAGTATCTCGGTAATTTTGCTGGTCTTTCTCATCGAATTTTGAAGACCGAAGAAAAGTTTCTCTTAAATCTTGTCTGTCCTATCGGAGATTCGTGGTGCTAGCTTCATGTTATCCTCTCAAATTATTTCTAGTCGTGCAATTCTTTTCTTACATCCGGAGTTTTTCAGGAGTAGATTTCTGTTTCTTTCTATCGGAGGCCATTATTCCAGAAGAATTCTCCGTCCTCACATTTCAGCTACTGTTATCCAAATTGTCCCGGTGCTTCGTTCAAGTGTTCTTTAATCAGCTCGAGTTCTTCCAGTTCTCTTGTATCTAAATCCCCTCGAGCATATTTGTTCTTCTAATTCTTCCCGGTGATTCAGTCCCTTTCATCAGTCATTTTCATTTCTAACGGTGGTTCATTCAAGATTCTTTTTCCTTGATCATCATTTTAATTCATTGGTTCTTTTCAATCCTCCCGGTGGTTCATGAAGACCTTCTCAAGTTTGTGGCATGTCACTTCTCAATCCTTTTCAAGAAGAATAAGTAGTATGCAAAATCCATTGCTTGTCATCAATTTAATTTGATGAAGGATAAGCATACAATAAATCTTATTCTTAGTTCATCCAAGTGATTAATCCCTTCCTTCGGAGTTTGTTCTTGATGAATAAATTCTAGTCCCAATTGTTTTCATGTTTTCTTTTCCGGAGTTCAATTTCCTAGGCCATTTCGTCTGAACCTCCATCTAAATCAACGCAAGGCTCATCCTATGCTTTCATCCTTTATTCTATCTCATCATCTTTTTGTTACCGGAGTTCTTCATGGTGGTTCTTCATGATTTAATTCATTTCTCAAGTGTTCATCAAGATTCTTGTTGGTGGAGTTCAAATATCTGTTCTTCTCGCGTCTCGAAGTGCAATTAATTCTCCATATTCCTTTGAAGTGGAGTTTTGCATTCCTTCATTCTTCTCAGCTATTCATTCATTTCCGTTTGCGGCTGGTTATCACCTCATAATTTCTGAGATGTTATCCATAAGTCCACGACAAGCTTATTCTTTTCATTGTTGAATTTTCTCAACAACTCCATTCAATCTTTTCTTCTAAGGTTGCTTTCTATATCATTCGTGGCACAAGTTTTCATTTTCTTCTCCGTTCTTTTCATTCAACTCTTTTAATTCTTTCCGGAGGTTTTGTGTCATGTCTTCATCAAGTATCATTCCATCCTCTCAAGTTCATGTTCTTTTCCTTCCATTTTCAGCCGGAGTGCTGCCTAAATCCTTTCAGTCTTATTCCTTCCTTATCGCGTTCTAACCGGAGTGGTTTCATAGTCTATCTGATTCCATGAGCATTTGATTCTTGTCATTCTCGTTGTTCCTCTCTTCCTTTCGAGTGCTCTCGATTCTTTGCTTATTCTCTTGAGTTCTTGTTTCACCTCATCCCTTTTCCCTTCCGTCTCGGTCCTAAGATCTCGGGACGAGATCTCTTGTTAGTGGAGGAGTGTTGTAATGCCCCAGATTCGATGCGCCAGGTTTCTGCTAGTTATTCGCCGCCGTTGCCATGTCATGTGCTTGCGTGTTGCATTTTATCATGTCATCATGTGCATTTCATTTTGCATACGTGTTCGTCTCATGCATCCGAGCATTTTCCCCATTGTCCGTTTTGCAATCCGGCACTCCTATGTCCTCCGGTGTCCCCCTCTTCTCTCTTTTCATGTGCGGGTGTTAAACGTTCTCGGAAAGGACCGAGGTTTGCCAAGCGGCCTTGGTATAGCACCGGTAGACCGCCTGTCAAGTTTCGTGCCATTTGGAGGTCGTTTGATACTCCAACGGTTAACCGGGTAACCGTAAAAGCCTCTTTTGTCTTGCAGCCCAACACCCTTCCAAAGTGGCCCAAAACCCATCCTAACCCCCTCCATGCTCTCGATCGTTCGATCACGATCGTGTGGGTGAAAACCGTGCCTCATTTGGACTCTCCTAGCTCCCTCTACATATAAAAACATGTTCCCCTCTCCATTTTCGGATCAATTTTCCCCTCAAACCCTAGCCCCGCTCCTCTCGCCCGCCGGACACGTCCGATCTGACGCCGGACACATCCAGCACCTCTGTCTCGTCCAATCCCGTCATGCCACGTGGCCGCCGCCGCCGCCCCCACTCGCGGCCCGCTCGGCCCGCCCGCCGAGCGCCGCCGCCCGGTTCCTCCCGCCGCGGGCCCGCGCCCATCCCGCACCGCCGCGGAGCTCTGCCGCCGCTCTGCTCCGCCTGAGTCGCGCCGCCCCCGTGCAAGCTCGCCGCGCCGCCCACGAGCCTCCGCCCTGCCGTCCTCGCCGACCCTCGCCGCCTCCTGCCCGATGGCCGCGCCCAGCGCGCCACCGGCCCCTCGCCGCCCGCCGCGACGACCTCCGCGCCCGGGCGCCTCATGCCCAACACCGGCCGCCGCCCCCAGCCGATGCCCGCGCCCTGCCTCGCGTCGCCTTCGCCGGAGCTCGGCCGGATCCGGCGAGATCCGGCCGGATCCGCCAAGGATTCGCCCGTCCCCGTCGTCTCCCTCAACTCCGGCGAGAACCCCGGCGAACCTCGAAGCCCGTGCCGAAGAACCCTAGATCTGGAAATTAGAGGTTGACCCCGAATTTTCCCTAAGTCGCTGTTTTTTTTACATTATCATGCCATGTTCATCGCATCATATCTCCAAGCATACTGCTCCATTTCGTGCGTGTAATATGTCAAAATGTTCACTGAGAGATGCTCTTAATTTCATTACATTGCATCATGTTCATTTGAGTCCATCTTGATGCCTGAATCATCGTTGCAAGAGTGCTATATGATGTTGTCTGCTGTCTGTTAACAGAACATGCTCATTTGTCTTTTTTGACATGTTTGATGTGTGCATCCTATGAGGTTGATGTCTACATGTGTTGTGTGATACATCATGCCATCTTTATAGTGATGTATGCCATGTATTTTTGTGATCAATGTGGTGACTAGAACAAGCATGCAAACTAGGCTTTGTGATGTTGCTCATTTCAGTCCCTGTTCTACTGTTATTTTTATGCCATGTAAACTTGATGCTACAGAGAGATCCAAGCATATTTTGAGATACTTCAGTCAGGATGTTTAGAACATATGGTTTTTCTCTAGCCATTCATGCCCCTGTTTGCAATTATGGAGTAGTCTAGCATGTCCTTTGCTTGCTCTACTTTTGCTACAAAATGTTTCCTGGCAGATTGTTTACATGTTATTCAATTTTGCCAAGGTTGTTGTAGTTGATCCTTGCATGCTATGGACTTGTTCTTGCCTTCGTTAGTTTCATAAACATGTCTTCTTGCTGACGCTATGCTTATCTTGTCATGAAATGACTTGTGGTGAGTGAATCGAGCTTGTTAAGAAGGGTACTTGTTGTTGCTGTTTTGCTGGGCTGAATCTGTTATTTCGTGATGCTATGTAAACCTGCTGCTACAAATCATTCTATGCATAATATGGAGATGTTCACTAAGGATGATTTCTTCTACATGTCATGCTCTATCCATCCATGCCCCTGGTTGCATTTATGGCCTGCTGTAGCTTGTTGTAATCTTGCTCCAAAGTTGCTAAATAATGTTGTTGTCAGCCTGTTAACATTAAGTTCAGTTGTTGCCATGATTGTTGCTAGTGATCCATGCACCCTATGAACTTGCTCTTGCCATTCTTAGCTTCATAAACATGTCTTCTTACGGTTGGTTGCATTGCCATGTTATGTATTGCTCTGTGGTGAGTGGTTCAAGCTCACCAACATGCCTACTTATCGTTGTTTCTGCCATGTATGAATCTGTCATATAACTTGCCATGTTTACATGGGTGCCATCATATTTTCTGTTCCTTCTTAGCTCATGGTCAGTAAAGGACTTTTATTCTATGCAATTAGTAGGTTCATGCCATGCCTTTGTTTGCCATGATCAGTTCCTGTAACATGTTGCTTGATAGCTCTAAACATTGCAACCTGATGTTATTTCTGCAAAGTCTGAAACTGATATTATTTGCGATCTTGCCATGTGTTTTGGAGCATGTTCTAGTGATTTCTGGAGATAGCTCAGTGTTCATGTTTTGTTATGCTTTACATGTACATCATGCCCATGTCTTTTGTTTTCATGTTGAGATGTTGCAGCATATTGTTTTGATGCTTGCAATATGCCTAGTTGCTGTTTTGGACAAATTGTTGCTATGACTTTTATAGAGTGTATGTGTTGCACCGTTGCTCTGTTTTGAGCGTGCTCTATATGAAACTTGATTAGAATTGCATATAGATTCATATTATCATGTTGCATCCTTGTTTTGGTGTGTTTGCTTGATGTTTGTATGCATTTTGCATCAATGACATGTTTAACTTGTTTTGCTCATATCTTCTAGGCCGTAGCTCCGAACTAATTGAACTTTATATGTAACTTGACTAGAATCTCGTGTAGATCATATTGGTGAATCTTAACTTGCGGTTTAACAACTTGAACATAAGGTTTATTCAGATCTGGACCAACTTCGAAATTTGCATATGAGGAGTTACCGGAATTGTTATATGTTGTTCCCGGCCTCATTTAAACTTTCTTTGATGTGTTGTTCTTGTTTGCATCATCTCTTGCCATGAGTAGCATCATGTAGTCTTGCCTTGCATCATGCTTGGTTGAGCATCATGTCTTGTATATGTGTGGTGTGTTTACCATGTTGTGTGCTTCTTCTCGATAGTTCCTGTTTTGTTGCGATCGTGAGGATTCATTCATCTACGCTTGGTTCGGCTTCATCAGTTCATCTTCTTCATGGACTCGTTCTTCTTCCCAGCGGGATTTCAGGCAAGATGACTGCTCCCCTGGATCTCAATACTATCATTGCTATGCTAGTTGCTTTGTTCTATCGCTATGCTGCGCTACCTATTATTTACTCTTCAAGCCTTCCAAATTTGCCATGTCAGCCTCTAACCTTTTTCACCCTTCCTAGCAAACCGTTGCTTGGCTATGTTACCGCTTTTGCTCAGCCCCTCTTATAGCGTTGCTAGTTGTAGGTGAAGTTGAAGATTGCTCCATGGTGGACAGGATTATGTTGGGATATCACAATATCCCTTATATTATTAATGCATCTATATACTTGGTAAAGGGTGGAAGGCTCGGCCTTATTCCTGGTGTTTTGTTCCACTCTTACCGCCCCTAGTTTCTGTCATACCGGTGTTATGTTCCCGGATTTTGCGTTCCTTACACGGTTGGGTGATTTATGGGACCCCCTTGACAGTTCGCTTTGAATAAAACTCCTCCAGCAAGGCCCAACCTTGGTTTTACCATTTGCCTCACCTATCCCTTTTTCCCTTGGGAGTCGCGCTCTTGAGGGTCATCTTTATTTTACCCCCCCCCCCCCCCCCCCCCCGGGCCAGTGCTCCTCCGAGTGTTGGTCCAAACTAGTGCACCATGCGGGACCATTCCTTGGCAACTTGGATTACATCGGTACATGTACGCTTAGCTTATCCGGTGTGCCCTGAGAACAAGATATGTGCAGCTCCTATCGGGATTTGTCGGCACATCCGGGCGGTCTTGCTGGTCTTGTTTTATCATTGTCGAAATGTCTTGTAAACCGGGATTCCGAGTCTGATCAGGTCTTCCTGGGAGAAGGTATATCCTTCATTGATCGCGAGAGCTTATCATGGGCTAAGTTGGGACACCCCTGCAGGGTATAAACTTTCGAAAGCCGTGCCTGTGGTTATAGGAAGATGGGAATTTGTTAATGTCCGGTTGTAGATAACTTGACACCAGATCCAAATTAAAATGCATCAACCGAGTGTGTAGCCGTGATGGTCTCTTCTCGGCGGAGTCCGGGAAGTGAACACGGTTTTTGGGTTATGTTTGACGTAAGTAGGAGTTCAGGATCACTTCTTGATTATTGATAGCTTCACGACCGTTCCATTTGCTCTCTTCTCGCTCTTATTTGCGTATGTTAGCCACCATATCATGCTTAGCCACTGCAGCAGCCTCACCACTTTACACCTTCCTTTCCTATTAAGCTTTGCTAGTTTGATACCCATGGTAATGGGATTGGTGAGTCCTCGTGGCTCACAGATTACTCCAACAACAGTTGCAGGTACAGGTTTTGCGATGATCATGACGCGAGAGCGATGTTTGCTTGTGTTGGAGTTCTTCTTGTTCTTCTTCGATCAGGGGATAGGTTCCATGTCGGCAGCCTGGGCTAGCAGGGTGGATGTCGTTTGAGTTTCAGTTTGTGTTTCATCCATAGTCGGATGATGCTCTTATGTATTGTGATGTTGTATTCGTGTGGCATTGTTTGCCTCTTGTATGTATCCCCATCTATTATGTAATGTTGATGTAATGATATCCACCTTGCAAAAGCGTTTTCAATATGCGGTTCTATCCTTGGTGGGACCTTCGAGTCTCTTTAGGATAGTATCGCCTATTGGGCGTGACAAAGTACTCAGGTATAAGCAAAATAGAGTAACAGCATAGTCATCATGATGAAATGAAAGACAAACACAAAGTATAGAAAATTTAAACATAGGATAAGTAGGATGAAAACAAACTGACTGAAGAAATCGGATCGAGGAATTAGAGAAAGTCTTCAGTCAAAGTCTTCAAACAGTAATGATCAGGTTCATCAACACATAACTGAGGAAATGAAAGGGTTGAGGAAATAGAACCAGTTGGCTTGGTGAAGACAATGATTTGGTAGACGAGTTCCAACTGCTATGACAGTTGTACATCTGGTTGGAGCAGCTGAGTATTTAAACTCAAGGACACACAGTCCCGGACACATAGTCCTCACCGTATTCTCCTTGAGCTAAGATCACATAGACCTCACCCAGCAGTAGTGGTAAGTCTTCACAGGTGACTTCCAAACCTTCACAGACTTGGTCACTCGACAATCCACAATTCCTCTTGGATGCTCAGACCATGATGCCTAACCGTCTAGAGGATACACAGTCCTCAAAGGTAACGAGCGTCGGTTCCACACAGGAACAATCTCTTTAGTGATGCTCAATCACTTTGGGGTTTGTAGGTTTGGGTTTGGGATTTGGGTTTTCCTCACTTGACAATTTTCGCTCAAAGTCCTCGGAGGATGCGATGCTCTCAAATGACAAGTGTTAGTTTCTCTCGGAGCAGCTAACAAGCTAGTGGTTGTAGGGGGCAGCTATTTATAGCCTAGGGAGCAGCCCGACATGATAAGAGATAAATGCCCTTGGCTGATATGACCGTTAGGTGGTAGGTTATTTTGGAACAGCTGGCGTGTGGCTCAGCAACGGTCGGATATTTGAGGTTCGAATTCCTCAAGGCTGTCATGTTCTTCACTGCGTAGGCAATTCACACTAGCGAACTCCTAACTCCTCAGTCAGAACAAATTCCTCAGAAACCAGAAGATCTTCATCTCTGTCACTGAAGAAATTGACTGAACTGATATGATATTTCCAATGGCTCACTCAAAGGATTGGGTAGGTGTAGGATTTTGAGATGAGCATCACTTGGAAATTAGTTTCCTTAGTATTACCTCGACCCCCTTTAACAGTACGGTGTTTCCTATGACTCAAGAAGAAGAAAATGAAACTACGAAAACAAAAGTCTTCACGCTCGAGATTCCTCGCATGAATATCAAAGTCTTCAAGGTCACACCAATTTCTTCACTTTCAAAGTCTTTAGGAGAACCAAAGTCTTCAGCCGAAGATATTCATTTTTAGGGGTCGACTTTCACTGTAAATATCAAACTCCTCATTGACTTATAGAGCGTGTGTACACTTACAAACATATTAGTCCCATAACCTATAAGCCTTCAATACACCAAAATCACTAAGGGGCACTAGATGCACTTACAATCTCCCCCTTTTTGGTGATTGATGACAATATAGGTTAAGTTTTCAACGGGGATAAACATATGAATTTAAAGTACTCAATGTTGAGGAATTTGATTGCAATATATAGAAGAACTCTCCCTGAAGATGTGCATAGTGAGGAATTTTCTTTTGAAGCAATGCACATTTGAAGAGTAGAATCATGGAGATCTCCCCCTATATCTTGTAATTCATAGACGCATTTGATATTTGAAATGAAGAATTTGAAATGCATGACGAAATATGGTGATTGATGTGATTCAACATTCGTGCATAGCATTAATGAGGAAGTAGCATGCAGAAAAACAGAGCAAAAGTATTAGTTCACCATTGGACATAAGTTTACAACTCAATCAACAAAAGCTTCAGAAGAGCGAGAGTTGCAACTTAACAAAAAACGCCCATATATATGGAGACCCGCTTGAAGACTAACTTAAATTTCTCCCCCTTTGTCATCAAATGACCAAAAGGGACGAAAAATGAGAACTAACGCCCCTGAAGAATTTCTTTACAAAGTCGATGGAGGAGCGTTAGCGTTGCTGGGGTCGTTAGTTGGAGAAGGGCCTGCCGCGGTGTCGTCCAGATCTTCATTTTCATCAGTATCACGGGATGAGGAATATGAACTGGGCACCAGAGGAGGAACTACAACTTTCTTGAATTTATTTGGTGGGGGCTTAGACCAGCCGAAGTCCTGCTTGAAGCCCATCTACTTGAGATCCTCATCACCATAGAGATGAGACAGAATAGTCCAGGTGCGATCGAAAACTTCATTGAGGTAGTAATGTTTCTTCTTCACTGAATTATAGGTGGAAGTCATGTTGTGAAGAATTAAACCAAATGACGTTTTACCCATTTGTGATTGGGATCCACCTTTTGATGAAGACTGAGGAGAAGCTCACGATCAGTCATCACCCTTGGAGCTATTGCCTGAGGACTTTGCTTTGAGGTATTAGCCGGAGAATCATGAGTAGCAGAGTCATCATTGGTGGAGTATGAAGCAGCTTTGCAAAACTGTCCATCCAATGGTCGAATGCCCTCATCAATAACAGCAGTGGTCTTGCCCTTTTCATTAGATGAGGAAAATTTCCATTCGGGGACTTCAATTGGGGGGCAAGTAGCTGCCATGGTTGAGTGTATCAGCTTTATAGTTGAGTGAAGACCTTGATCTAAGGAATCTCATAATCCAGGGAGCGTAAGGCTTCAACTCAAATGGGGACATCACAACGTTTGCCAAAGTCCTCATGAAGAAATCATGATAGTTCACGGGAATACCATGCATGATGTTGAAAAGCAGATTCTTCATGATGCCAACGACTTCTTCATCATTCGAGTCATGGCCTTTGATAGACTGTCCTTGGCACATATTGCAATTCCTTCACAAGGAATTTGGTCCTTGAGGCTTGTCCAGGCTTCAATGACTTCATCAGCACTTGCATGAAATGATCTGATAGCTCAGTTTCAGAGTAGATTACATGTGCACCTTCTGGGGGAGGACTGACAGGCATGGCACGAAGCAATTCAGTGGCCGATGCCGTGTTCTCTGTCATCCAATCCAACACCCATGAGTTCACATCTTCAGCATTGCCGATGATGTGCAGCGTCGCATAGAATTGAAGAATGAGTTCTTCATTCCAATCGCAAATGTCACTGCAGAACTTGAGCAAGCCAGCATCATGAATGGCAACGAGGACTGGCGTGAAGAAAGACAGTGATTCCATATACAAGTGAGGAATATGCTCATGGTCGAAGACTTTATCCTTGTTGAATAGCACTAAAGAATAGAAATTAGCTTGACTAGCTGTCCAGAAGCGCTTCCTCCTTAGAAGAGCAGAATCATAGGGTTTGTAGTCCGTGAAGAATACATGCTCATTGAAGAATGCATCATGCTTGAACTTCAGAGTTTTGGAGAATGGATTCTTCGGTTGTGGCTGAGGAGTGTCAGTGATCTGAAGAATAACTTCTGGAATGTCAATCTCTAGAGCCGCAGGCTGAGGAATATCAGCTTCTGCTTTAGTAGCAGTCCGGGCCTCCATTTCTTCAGCAGCATTTTCATCAGCTCTAGTGGCTGGAATTTCTTCATGAATGGAAGGGGCAGTGTGTGTTTCTTCAGAGCCCATATGAACTTCTGTTGGTGCTGGGGACTGAGGAATTTGTTGTAGTGGTGTGAACAGAGGAGAGTTCGGGTGTTGACTATCCCAAAAATCATCGTTCATCACAGGAGTGGTGCAGCCAATGTCCACATCCTCACCCACTTCCATTTCTTCAATGTCGGCCTCTTCAGCAATAAACTGAGGCGTTGGCGATGATACTTGAGGAGTTGAAGTGAAAGTCTCAACTTTAATTTCTTCATCCATCTGCTCTGTGGAAGCAGCAGAGGGATCGTCTTCAGCAGATTCTTCAAGAATCTGGTATTCTTCACCATAAGGAACAAGTTCCTTTGATGGCATGCTTGCAAGAGGAACAACATCAATGGGATTGTCCATTGAACTTGTCAATATATTCGCCTTCTTGGGGGCTGAAGATTCTGTGGTTGCCGATGCTTTCCTCTTCTTCAGAGCAGCACGCTCCGCAGCTTTGGTTTTCTTCACTTATAGAGCAGAAGGAAGAATTGGGCTTGGTGTTGGTGCAGGCGAAGCAGTGGGAGTTGGATCAATTTCTTTAGCCCCAACAGATGCAGTTGGCCCGTCTTGAGCAATTTCTTCAAGCGCAGCAACAGAGTCTTCAGCTGGCCTGGCAGATTCTTCAGGCGCAACACTAGTGGTTTCCCTGGTAGGTTCTTTAGAGGATGGAATTTATTCAGCAGCCCTGGTACTTGCAGTTTCATCAACAACCTGATTTTCATCAGCGATGCTGGCAATTCCTTCAGTGGCTTGTGCAGATGCTTCAGCCGGAATGACTTCAATGTGCACAGGGGCAGCAGCACTTGAAGTGAATTTCTTCATCGGCTTGATGAATTTGACCTTGGCACCCTGCCATTTAGCCTTGTAGGCGTCAAATTCATCGTTGAGCTTTTTGATATCAGCTTGCAGTGCAATGAGCTGCTCAGGCGAAAGAGTGAGGACATTGTCCTTTAGATAGCACTGCTTCTTGTACTGCACTTTCTTAGCCACTCTGGCTTGGTCATACTTCCACTTTTCTTGAGCAATAAACACCGTCACCATGTGACTCTGTCCAGGAGTGAGGCCCAACTCTGGCATTAGAGCATTGGGATCTTTGTGCCAAAGATCGATGAAATCGAGGATCTTCTTCGGATCCAGTAGAAGGGGCACATCACTCCCTTTGTCTCTCGCGGCCCGCTGCTGTCTGTCCTTGATGATATCAGCTAATTCATCATCATCAGCTTCATCATCGGACGGAGTTTGAAAGACCACCTGCTTCTTGTGAGGACTTGGTCTAGTGCCTCGTCCAGCAGTGGCCTTGGTCTTCAACAGAGTGGGACCGGTTGATGAAGGGTGAGCTGAAGAACTTGCTGAAGCTCCTAAGGCAATTGATATGCTAGTGGTCCTTTGGCACGTGGCGAGATGCACGGGTGTTGAGGACTTTGACGGAGGAGCTGAGGGTTTTGAAGCCCGAGGAACTTGTGCAGCTTGAGGAACTGGGGCAGCTTCAGGAAATTGCCTTGGTGGCACTGAGGAGATTGGCCGTGAGGGCATTTAAGAAGAACTTGTCCGTGAGGGCATTGCTGAGGAAGGTGGTTTCTTGGCTGGCTTCTTTGGCATAGCCTTCTTGCTTGAAGAAGCCTCAGCAGCGGCAGCGACAGTAGCAGAATCCTCATTAAATTTCTTCACTGCTTCTTTGGCTTGCTTGGCCAATTTAGCTTGCCGCCTGGCCCATTCATCAGTATAATCCTCACCATGTTTAAGGCTTGTTGGATTAGCTCTTTGGCCAGGTGCCAGAGGAGGTCTTGAGCACGGAGGGTTAAGAGCGAATTTCTTTATGTATTTGGGAGTGACATATCTGTACTCCCTCCACTGTCTTGCCCATCTTCTTTCAATACTCTGAATGCACACTTTGCGCTGATTCTTCGTCTCCTTGCCATGAGTTGCCTCAACAGGCGTGCAGTACCCTGCATAGATGTCCGCAGGGATCTCAAAAGCAGTATTAACTTCAAGCTTCTTTCCTCCTTTCTGAGGCCTTTTACCATCTACCATTTTCTTCAGCTGAGGAATTTGCGCAGTTGAGTTCTCCGAAGAAGTATGCAACTTTTCTTCAAGGAACACTGCAAATGAGTTACGTTGATGAGAACCTAGTGATTCAGCAGCAGACATGTGTACCTGTGAACAGAGTATATGTGCGAAGAATTTGGAGAGGTCATATGCGTTCTCAGAAGGTTTTGTAAAATTGAAAAAGTTTGAGGAAATTGACCCGATGTGTCTTTAAGAATTTCACTAAGCGTTCTTTGACTTAGGTTCTAGAGTTGTACGGATCATGAGATTCACACAATTGAGGAATCATGAAGAAAAACGTCACTTAGAGAAACATATCAAGAACTGAAGATTTGTGTGAGGTGTATAGAGTGTGGAGGTTGAAGAATAAACACCTTTTGAAGATTTGATGAAAACCATCAGTAGAATAAATGCGGTAAAAGTAAATTATAATTTACCCTTGATGAAGAACACGACGAACAAGAGGTGTAGATTTAGAAGTTCTACGGTTCGGATCTTCCACACCCTAAATTGGCGGAGGAATACGTCTACTGCGGTGGCGGAGGGAAGATTTCCGCGGCCGGAGCGAGTACGACGACGACGAGGTCGAGTCAGTGAAGCTCTTCCTCACTGGCGATGATGGAGGTAGCGGCAGCGCTAGGTCTTGAGAAGCTCGAGCGAGGGAGTGAGGTCGAGCGGAGTAAAAATGAAATGAGGAAGGGAAGGGGGTATTTATAGCTGAGGTGAAAAACTGTTCGCCCGAAGAATTTGGACAAACGTGCCCCTGACCCTTCTTATTCGCGCGACACGTGTCACCCACGTACTGAGAGGTGGAGATCGTGGGTGAATAGATAAGTATACCGTGTAATGCGTAACGGTTTGAGCAACAAAAGCCGAAAATTTGGATAAGACTATTTTAAAAGTTTTGTTTGCAATTTCTTCAGCTGACAAGGACACAGTGAAGAATTTGAACGAGTTTCAAATAGAACGCACATGAAGAATTTGTGAACAGACTGGGTTCAGTTAAGCATAGAGGGGGAAGGGTCCGATCACATTCACTTAGCAGAAAGGTCAACTTGAAGAATTAGCAATAAGTGAATGTTGTAGAGTACATAAACTCATATATATATATATATATATATAGTCAATGAAAAACAACAACGGAAAGAGTGAAGACAATGCAAAGTTGAAGAATTTGAAAAACTGAGGAATTTCAAAAATGAAGAAAAACTCAAATTGAAGATTTTCAACTTTGGTTGGTGGCGTAACCCACCGTATAAGAAAGCTGATTTCACACACCGCGTACAATTCTCGTAGGGTTCTGAGAATCAATTTCTTCATTAATTTCTTCACACTTAGAGGGTTAGTCTTCATTGATTGAAGAAAAATGTTACTTCATGTGTTGCACATCTAAGTCATCAACTCAGCGTAAGTGTTAGGATGTGTGTCCTTTTCAAAGAACATTCGAAGATTCTAGGATATTTAGCTCACACTGCAACTTGCTAAATCTCTTCTCATCCAAGGGCTTTGTGAAGATATAGGCCAGCTGGTCTTCAGTACTTGCATGGTCGATGGAGATGTCGCCCTTCAACACCTGGTCACGAAGAAAATGCTGAACTAGGTTGTGTGCAATCTTGATAGCATTCTTGTTGTCGCAGTAGAGTGGCACATTCTTCACGTTGATGCCATAGTCCTTGAGTGTTTGCTTCATCCATAGTAATTGAGCATAGCAAGATCCAGTAGCAATGTACTCGGCTTCTGCGGTGGAGAGTGATACACAGTTCTGCTTCTTCGAGGACCAACATACCAAGGATCGTCCTAGGAAATGACATGTGCCTGATGTTGACTTGCGGTCCACCCGATCGCCAGCATAGTCAGAGTCTGAATATCCAATGAGATCAAAGGAAGAGCCCTTGGGATACCATAATCCAAGTGTTGGTGTGTGAACTAGATATCGAAGAATATGCTTCACAGCCTTATGGTGTGATTCCTTCGGTGTAGCTTGAAATCGGGCACACATGCAAACACTAGGCATAATATCCAGCCTAGATGCACATAGGTACAATAAAGAGCCAATCATGGAGTGGTATACCTTTTGATCGAAGTCTTTACCATTTTCATCAGTGCATGGATGGCCATTTGTGGGCATAGGAATTTTGACGCCTTTGCAATCTTGCATGCCGAATTTCCTCAACACATCCTTGAGGTATTTCTCCTGAGATATGAATATGCCATTGTATTGTTGACAAATCTGAAGACCTAAGAAGAATTTCAATTCTCCCATCATAGACATTTGATATTCTTCACTCATCATATAGGCAAATTCATCACTGTAACGTTGGTTAGTACATCCAAAGATAATATGTAGCGACCCGACCTCAGATGGTCAAGTCTCTATGCTTCCGTGTCATCCCTGGATCGGTAATGCTGACACACACAGTACTCGAAGGATTTATAACAGAGTAGCAATCACACACTTATTACATCGAATCTCTCAAAAGAGAACTTATTACAATAATATGGCTTAAGGCCATCTAATGCAATAGCAGCGGAAGGCTTGGAAGATAAAGTGAGTCCATCAACTCCAACGGCATAGCTGAGCTGCACGGCAACAACCTACGAACCTTACTCCTCGTCTGAAAAGTCTGCAACATAATACGTTGCAGCCCAAGAACGGGTCATCACATGGAATATGCTGGCAATGTAACACAAAAGAGCAATAACAGAATAATACTACCACTACATGCATATTTGGCTGGTGGAAGGCTCTATGGTTACAGTTTTGCGAAAAGCCAATTTTTCCCTACTACAAAGGAATACATTTTAATTTAACTATCATGGTGGTTGAAACATCATTTGAGAAGGTAACCCCAACTCAATGATCCGAATTAAAATAGTTAACAACCCAGCAAGATTAATTATAAGTGTTGAGATACATGCGAATACTCAAGTACTAGATACTCAGAATTGTCCATAACCGGGGACACGACTAACCATGATTAGATTGTACACTCTGCAGAGGTTTGCGCACTTTTCCCCGCAAGACTCGATCGCCTCCGCTGATTCCTTGCACTACATGATGTTTGAGAAACGGATGACCGAGACACAGTCTTTCAGAAACATTAACTCTCTACTCCGGGCAGACCATACCAAACCTACAAACCCACTACCTGCTGATCCACCTCTTCAAGAGCTTTACGTAACTTACTCAACTATGCTAGAGCCCATAATAGCTTGCGGCTGCACACGGAAGTTTCTAGCATGAATAGACTCAGTTCCCTTTGAGCCTGGGTGGCGGTCCATAGGAGAATCACACGGTAACCCCGGGATTTCCAAAAATAAAACAGGCAATCACTGGATACCCCAGGTGCCTCAATCCACCCAGATGTGTATTAAAGTTGCCACCTTAAGTAAACCATTAATTTATCAATCTCACATCTGTCATGGAAATCACTCAAACCCAATCCACATCTAGGAGCATAGCATGGCAAAATAAGCAACGCGTAGAAGTAACTCCCAAGGGTTTGATAATAAACAGGGCAATAGGTTCTACCTCAGCAACTACTTCCCAAAACCCACATATTAAAGGCATCCTAGTCATGCAATGTTTGAGGATTGAAACTAATGCATAAAAACTGGGTATGAAAAGAGTATGATCAATATGTTACTTGCCTTGCTGACGATCCGTGAATCCTAGAGACTCATAGTAACACGCTTCGCACTCCGGGAATTCTATCGCAAACAAACAATAACATACATAAGCAACAATCAAAGATGCACAAGTAGAACTCCAAATAAAAGAGTTTGACCGGAGAGTTCAACTTAAGAACTCCGGTTTGCAAAAAGAATCAAATCAAACGGAGCAACAAAACTCAAACGGCAAAAGAAACAAGATCCGTTAACTAATCTGAACTAGGGTCAAATTTTACAGAGATAAAAACTTATTTGAGTTGATTATTCGGAAAGCAGGTTTCGAGATGAAACTCCAGGCGCTTGAATCGCCTGATTCCGATAAACGATCGAAAAGATAAACTGGTTCGAACATCGGATCAGAAATCGCGATCAGAATAACCGCAGAATAAATCCGATAAAAGAAAACGACGAACGGCTAAATGAACGAACGTTCGGTAGCAGAAACTAAACGATGAACACGTTCGTTAAAACGAACGAACGAGCGAACGCTCGCTAAGAAAATCAATCGAAGAATAAAACCGATCTATGAAAAAAAAACGAACCAGGGTTTTTTTTTCTCAAAAAAAACCAAAGGGTTTTATTTGAAAAAAAAACTAGCGGCGGGGTGGCTACCTCCGGCGAGGTCGTCCGGCAGGGCGGCGCGGAAGACGGCGGCGGCGGCTCGGGCAGGGCGCGGCGGCGGCTCGGGCGCTGCTCGGCGGCAGCGGTGGTGGCGGGTGGTGGCGGGGTGGTGGTGAGGGCGGCGGGGCTCGGTATTTAAGGTGGGGGGGCTCCGCCTTGGGGAAGGGGGCGCCCGGGGAGGAGTCCGGCTCGGACTCCCCTCGGCGTCCGTGTGGCGCACGGCGGCGCGCGTGGGGAGGCGGCGGCGAGGCGGGCCGGCCTGGCTGGGCCCTTGGCCCGGTCGGGCGCAGGGTTTTTTTTTAAAACATTCCGCCGACTAGAAAAATCCTAGAAAAATATAAATAAAAATCTAAAAATTCCAAAACAAGTTTTCCCCGTCTAAATAAAATATTTAGAAGAAGATGAACTTTTCTTTGCCCCTAAAATGCAACTTTTAAAACATGCAAATTTTTCTAGGGCAAATAAAATTCCGAATAAACTCAAATAAAATCCAAATAATGATTTTAACATTTTTCCTCCGATATTTCAATTGTTTTGGATAAGTCATATTATCTCCCCTCATTTATTATTTTAAAATGAAATATTTTCCGAAGAGAAATAATTAAAATCAAAATCCTCGTCTTCACTATTTGATAAAAATTTCAAATATGAAAATTGGAAAATCCCCAACTCTCTCCGAAGGTCCTTGAGTTGCTTAGGATTTCGAGGATTGCAAACGAAAAAGCAATAAAATATTATATGCATGGATGACCTATGTATAACATGCCAAATTGAAAATTTGGGATGTTACAAACCTACCCCCCTTAAGATGAATCTCGCCCTCGAGATTCGGGTTGGCTAGAAAATAGGTGTGTCACATCCTAGTTAGCCATGCATTAGAGTGTTGCATCATGTTTACTTTTTCATCAGAAACTTGAAATGGGGATCTGTGAAACCCTCAGAATCATTTTGAAAATGACCCAAATAAAAATTTCTCCAAAAGGATCCAAGAAAATGCTCATGTTGCTCTCTGAAAATATTGGACAGAGATAAAAATCAAACCAATATTTTTAGTGGCTCATGGACATTTATTTTGGGCATTTGGAATTAATGCATAAGTATTTGCATTGGAAATATATTAATTATATATATTAATATATGCCCAAATATTATGCCATTTATAAAAGAGCTCTGGAATAATATATATAGCTCCTGCAAAATTGGCATAAGTTGAATAAATGATTTAATATATTTTTTAAATCAAAACAAATGTCAGAAATTAGAAAACAGAAAAATATATAACAGGAGAAGCTTACCTGGGCTCCTCCACTGTGCGGCCCAGCCAGCTGGCCGGCCCAGCCAGCAGCCGGCCCAGCCCACCACTGCAGCCCTCCGTCGTCTTCCTCCCCTCGCCCCGAAGCTGCTGCGTGCTCGCACGCGCACGGCCGCGCGGCCACCTCCTGCTTGCCGACGAGCTCCTGGCCGCGTGGACATCTCCCGCAGGCCGTCCCGATCCCCCCTGCTCTCTCTCACTCTCCCCCGGCTCTTCCCTCCTCTCCCTCGCTCTCTCTCTCACACGGCCGAACACCACCGTCACCGCCGTTCACCGTAGCAGCCATCTCCGGCCACCCCTCGCTCCCCCGACTAGCTCAGAAGCTCCGCCACGACCCCCTCTTCCTCCCCACCGCTCCACAGCTCCCCGGAAGCCCTGCATCACCGCCACGTCGCCGTTCCCCTCTTCGAGCTCCGACCGTCGTCGCCGTCGAATTCGCCGTCACCAGCGCGTCCCCGAGCCCGCTAACCATCCCTGCAGCTCCGCGGTGAGCCCCCGGATCGTTTCCCCCTACTCCCCTGGTCTCTTTCGACCTCTAGGCCCTAGCCCCACCTCGGCCGAGAGCTCCACGCCGCCGGCGATGTCGCCGTCGTGGCCACGGTCACCGTAGCACCCAACCGAGCGCACTATCGTGCTCCCCACCTCACCAGGAGCACACAGCGCGCACTAACGCCTCCCCAAGCCCCCTACAACGTCGATTCCGACCGCACCCGAACTCCGGCAGCCGCAGCCGAGCTCGCCGCCGTCGACTCCGGCCACCCCAGGGCCAGCCACGGCCACCGTCCGACGCGCCGTCGAGCTAGCTATCCAACGCACCTAGCCGCACGCCGTTTGGACCACCACAGAGGAAACCCGAGGCCCCTGCACGCCGCGGACCTCGCCGGCGACTAACCGCCGGCGGGTTTGACCTGTCCGACCTGAGGTTTGACCCCCCAGGGTCACTGACGCGTGGGCCCTGTCGGACAGGTGGTTAGTTAGTCCTAATTACCGTTAGTCAACCCCCCCTGACACTGACAGTGGGCCCCAGCGCCACTAATCCCTAATTAGGATTAATTTAAACCTGTTAAACCCCCCCTGTCACTGACGTGTGGCCCCCACACGTCAGGTTTGACTTCAGCCAGCCGCAGTTGACCACTGACGTCATGCTGACGTCATGCTGGCGCAATAATTATAATTTCTGGATTTAATTTAAATCAGGAAATTCCAGAATATTATTTAAACTTCAAAAATTCATAACTTTTATTCTGTAACTCCAAATTGGACAAATTATATATGAAAAATGATCAGAAAAATCCAATCTATCCATCTGTACTATTTTCATGCATGATCAAACAAGTTAAATTGATGTTTTAAGCAGAACAAGGAAAAGCACTTTAAAAGGCCATGTTTGGAGTTTGAAATTTGAATCTTTGATTCAAATTTGTTCAAACCCTTCTGGTTTTAGTTGCATTAGCCCAACACACTCATATTGCCATGTTTTATGCATGCATCATATTGTTGCACATTGTTTGGTGATGCTTGGGTATCGATGTCCTTTGCGACAGGTTCTGCCTCCGAGGAGTACCGTGATTACCCTAACGAAGAACCATATCAGTGCATCGAACCATCAGGCAAGCAACCAACCATTTGATCATATCGATACAATCCCATGTTCTCGCTCCTGCTCTCTTTTACTGCATTAAGACAACGCGATTCAAACTGTTGTGTGCTACGGTAGTTGAACCCATTTCCTCTGCATGACCTGTCATTGCCACAGTAACTAGATGAAACCCACTAGCATGTGTAGGAGTTGATTGAGCCCTATGTATGTGTTGTTCCTACCTTGCTATGCCTGCTATGCTTAGAGTCGTGTCAGGTCTAGTTCATCTGGGTGATGGGCTAGAGTGAAATGATTATGTCGGTAATGAGAATGGTGTGGTGAACACGATTTGGTAAAGGTATCGATGAGAGGCCATGTAGGAGTACATGGTGGGTTGTTTCATTGAAGCCGACCTTAAGCACTGAGATCTGTATATGTGATTTAAGATACAACTACTACCATGCATTGGGCCCTGAAATATGACCCCGCTCGACTTCTTATTCACCCTAGCTCTCTGTCCAGGAGTTGCAAGTAGTTTCTGGTGTTTGTAGCCTACTGGAGGCCGTGGACAGCGCTGACCGTAGGGGTGGGCTGTGATGCGGTAGGTACGTGGCACGGTGTACCGAATACCCGTTAGGTATCTCGGGAACCCTGTTCACATCGTTCGGGGCCGTATGGGAAACCTCGGCCGGACTCCCTGCGGATGGAACCTGAATAGGCGATAAACCTGGACTAGAGGCTTAAGTGTTTAGGTAGGTCGTGGTCTACACCCACGTCGGCTTTCGCTTGAAGTCTGCCGAGCACATGTCGTGTGCAGACGCTAAGTGGTGGAAACATGTATGAAGAAGTACACCCCTGCAGGGTTAACATGATCTATTCGAATAGCCGCGTCCGCGGTAAAGGACTACTTGGTTGCCTATACAGTTCATAGACAAGTAAATGGAAACTACTAAAAGCCTCAAGATAAGTGTGAGTGCCGAGGATGGCTCTTCCGTAGGAAGACGGAGGTGGATCCTCGGTAGTGTATTGAAGTGGTGAGTAGTGGACTCGTGTGCGCAAAACCATTTCAAGTTGGAGTATCGTAGGATAGCCTAGCCAAGAGTCAGAGCTGGCTTGCTGCAATAACTCCACCAACCCTTCTTGATACTATGCATGTATGTAGGATCTGATGTAAGTCTTGCTGAGTACCTTTGTACTCATGTTGCTATAATCTACATTTTTACAGAAGACGCTGCAACCCCTTCTGATGGGTTCTATGTAGACGTTGACATCAACGAGTAGGCTAAAGACCCAGGTGGTGACCCTGAGCTTGTGAAGGACCACGTAGTATAGCTAGGCTTTCCAAGCCTCTTTTATTTTACTAGTTGTCTGTACTCAGACAAGTTACTTCCGCTGCTGGTTTGTATGACTGTATGACTTGTATGTTGGGTCGTGAGACCCGTACCTTTGTGTATGATATGTATGGCTCCCTGAGCCTTAAATAAAGTACTTGTGTCGTAGAGTCATGTTGTGATGCTTCGTTGTATTTGCGCATATCGAGCATATTGTGTGTATGATTGAAATGCTTGGTATGTGTGGGATCTGACTATCTAGTTGTTTATCTTTAGTAGCCTCTCTTACCGGGAAATGTCTCCTAGTGTTACCGCTGAGCCATGGTAGCTTGCTACTGCTCTGGAACACTTAGGCTGGCCGGCATGTGTCCTTCTTCGTTCCTGTGTCTGTCCCTTCGGGGAAATGTCACGCTTTGAGTACCGGAGTCCTGTTAGCCCGCTACAGCCCGGTTTACCGGAGTCCTGCTAGCCCAGTGCTACAGCCCGGACCCACTTGCTGATGACCGACACGTTCGAAGCTGGGTCATGGATGCCTGTCCCTGTAAGTCTGTGCCACTTTGGGTTTACGACTAGTCATGTCAGCCCGGGCTCCTTATCATATGGATGCTAGCGACACTATCATATACGTGAGCCAAAAGGCGCAAACGGTCCCGGGAAAAGGTAAGACGACACCCGTGGGGATACCGTGCGTGAGGCCGCAAAGTGATATGAGGTGTTACCAGCTAGATCGATGTGACATCGAGTCGGGGTCCTGACAGCGTTGGCATCAGAGCCGGACTGCCTGTAGGTTCTTCAAGCCAAACTGGTCGATGTTGAGTCTAGAAATTCTTTAGTTAT
Organism: Triticum aestivum; assembly: GCF_018294505.1. Taxonomy (NCBI): domain Eukaryota; kingdom Viridiplantae; phylum Streptophyta; class Magnoliopsida; order Poales; family Poaceae; genus Triticum; species Triticum aestivum. Next base: position 184,329,490 of record NC_057813.1, on the reverse strand, counting down.
ATGTAGGGGAATTGTTTGTGGGTTGGAACGTAAGGCTCTTTTTACTCCTCTATCTTGTGACATTCTGATCTGAGTCAGTCCATTCTTCCACCGGGGGATAAGGAATTAGGATCTATTCTCTCTATCAGGATCACGTGTTACTAATCAGTAGTACCTTATAAGTTTGATGGTTACAAGCCTAGTTCAGTTCTACTACCACATTATGTTGCCAGAATGGTTTCAGAACTTTGATATGGTGATGTTGAGTGTGTACGAAATCCTTTGTCAAATGTCTCAAAATCCTTTTTGAGCATTTACAGCTGTTATGCTGCCGAAATTTTGCTAGAAATTCTAATGCCTTTGCATTATGATTATGCTTTCAGATGGCCACTCGCGACCTCAATCAAGTGGTTCGCCTGACTAGATGCCTAGATGTACCCGGCCATACTGCTAAGTTGGTCAGGGTAATGACTGAGGCTGGATACCGCTGGTATCCCGAGTACACGGTCGAAGAGCAATTCCGAGATTTTAATCAAAGCCAGTATCTCTGCACTGTCAGGATATTTCCATCTTATCCTGGATCCACCGAGCCTCTTCACTGCTCCTATGGACTCGGGGTTACTATTGAGATGGCTGTGCAGGACGCCGCCTACTCTATGATGACCATTATGCGAGTCAGATCTGGTTTATTTCGGGACTCTGATTTCCGGTATATGCCAGGATCACTTCCGGGAGCACAAGGATATCTCCAGGCTATCTATGCTGACCGCACTCAGGAGGATTCACGGACTCGCACCACTGCTGAGATGCTCGAGGATAAGGACCGTGAAAATCGGGCCTTAAGGTTAGAGCTCTTCAATACCCGTGCTGACCACTGTGCCACTTTGACTCGGTTCGCACCGGCGGTGCAAGCTGGATATTCAGATATGCGCGATCTCTATCCTGTGAGATCTGCTCTGCCGGACGTGATGGTTTGGCGTGATGTAGGAGGCATCACCCCACCTCGCGGCCCCCGCAGGCCACCGTTTGTTGGTCCAAGGCCTCATCCTAGCCCCTATGGTCCACAAGCTCCGCGAGATCGTCTGTTTCCGGATGATCATGTTGAACTTCCAGGCTATGGAGGCGACTTCTACGAGGACTACTACGGATCGGTCTGAGTTAGTGGTAGTATCACTAGTTCGCACTAGCCGTGTCGTCTATCGTCCTGCGTGACTCGTGGTATATGACGTAGTTTGTACTCTTTCCGGAGATGTAGAAAAATAATGTATAAGAGCTTGGAATGCCTCCGATGAGATGTAATCCTCTTGTCACCGTAATAGTACTTTGTTTGGTCTTGTACTAAACCCTGTATGGTGTGTATGACGATGGAATAAAAGAAGCAGTTTCTGTATCTACCATGTCATACGGATGATCATCTTGCATTCCGAGTTATTCCTTACATTATGTATCCTATGACGGAATTTTACCATCCTGACTAAATCATTGTCTTGTTTACCTAGGATGGTTAACACGCGCGCTAACCCTGCTTCCCAAGAGCAGGCCGAAGGCAGTGAAGCCAGGGATGCAAATCTGCCTCATCCTCCTTCACTAGCCGAGGTTATGATGGAAGCTGAGAGAAACAAGCGGGAGACCAACCGTTTGTTGGAGCGTATTGAACAGAATACAGCACACCATCAGAGGGCTAACGTGGTGTCACTCAGTGATTTTATCAAATTGCATCCACCCACGTTCCACCACTCCGTCGAGCCTCTCGACGCCGATGACTGGCTTCGCAGTATCTCTCACAAACTGCGTTCCGCGCTGGTAGCGGAGGCTGACAAGGTCACCTTTGCTGCATATCATCTTGAAGGCCCCGCCAGTCTATGGTGGGAGAATTATGGAGCCATGCGCCCAGCGGGCCATGTCACTACTTGGGCTGAGTTCAGCGAGGCTTTCCATGAACATCACATTCCGGAGGGTCTCATGGACCGTAAACGTGAAGAATTTTGCAGTTTCACCCAAGGCCGACTTTCTGTGGATGTCTATAGCAGGGAGTTTGGTAATCTCGCCCGATATGCAACTGAGGAAGTGTCTACTGACGCCAAGAAGCAAGCAAGGTTCCGTAAGGGCCTTAGTCCTGAGCTTCGCCGCGACCTCCGTCTGCATGAGTGCACATCCTTTCAGAAACTTGTTAACAAGGCCATCAGTGCTGAAACTGGTCAGACTGATTATGATGCAACACGCAAGCATGGCCGTGACATGGGTTCCTCATCCGGTGCTGGTCCTCAGAAGCGCCGCGTGTGGGTGCCCAACACCGCCCTGCCACCCAGGTTCACACCGAGGCCATCTTTCCAGGCGCCTCGCCCTGTTCAACAGTCTGCACCGACCAAACCCTATGGGGGTCCAACCAATAATGCTCCTCCACGTACCAGTTCCGTGACTTGTTTCAAATGTGGGGAATCTGGTCACTATATGCGTGAGTGTCCCCAGACCAACCCCAACCAGTCTGCTAAAGCTGTTGGCCGTGGCAAGCCGACAGGAAAAATATTCCACGCCAAGCCGGTCACCGCTTCACGTGGCCATGTCAACTGTATCTCTGCCGAAGAAGCTCAAGAGGATCCCAACGTCGTTCTCGGTACGCTTCTTGTTAATTGCCACCCGGCATCTGTTCTTTTCGATACAGGAGCCTCTCATTCTTTTATATCTGAAAACTATGCTCGCTTGCATAACGTCGCATTCGGTGATATGCCAACCTCTATGGTAATTCAAACTCCGGGATCCAAATGGCAAACCTCTAGAGTAAGCCATGGAAATGAAATCCAAGTCGACAGACTTGTTTTTCTCGCATCTTTGATAGCCCTTAAATCTTCAGATATTAATATCATTTTGGGTATGGACTGGATGTCAGCTCATCAAGCCAAAATTGATTGCTTCTCTAGGACTGTTCAACTCACCCATCCTTCGGGGAAGATAGTCAATGTCTTGACCCGAATAGCCAAGCGACAATTATATTCTCTTAACGCCAGCCCTTTGCCAGACCTTGAGGACGTGCCGGTAGTCTGTGACTTCCCGAATGTCTTTCCAGAGGAATTGCCAGGTGTTCCACCTGACAGGGATGTTGAGTTCGTAATCGACCTCATCCCCGGAACCGTTCCGATTGCTAGAAGACCCTATAAGATGGCACCACTAGAACTAGCCGAGCTTAAGAAACAACTCGATGAATCCTTGAAAAAGGGTTTCATCCGCCCTAGTTCATCTCCGTGGGCTTGCCCCGTCCTATTCGTCAAGAAGAAGGATGGTACGGACCGGATGGTTGTAGATTACCGACCTGTCAATTTGGTCACAATCAAGAACAAATATCCACTTCCCAGGATCAACGATCTGTATGATCAGCTCGCTGGATCCTCAGTCTTCTCCAAGATGGATTTGAGGTTGGGCTACCATCAAATCAAAATCAGAAACGGGGACATTCCTAAAACGGCCTTTGTTACTCTTTATGGCCAATACGAGTACACCGTCATGTCCTTCGGTTTAACCAAGCTAATGAACTCAATCTTCATGGAGTATTTGGATAAATTCGTCGTAGTTTATCTCGATGATATACTCATCTACTCCAAGAACGAGGAAGAACATGCCGAACATTTAAGGCTAGTGTTGAAGAAACTTCGAGAGCATCGCCTTTATGCCAAATTTTCTAAATGTGAATTCTGGTTGTCAGAAGTGACCTATCTGGGTCATGTAATATCTGGTAAAGGTATTGCTGTTAACCCTGAGCGAGTTCAAGCCGTCCTTAATTGGACTCCACCTGAATCGGTCAAGCAAGTTCGGAGTTTTCTGGGCTTAGCGAGCTATTGCCGTCGCTTTGTCGAGAACTTCTCCAAGGTTGCTAAACCTCTAACCGAACTCCTCAAGAAAGATAAGAAGTTCGAGTGGACTCCACAATGTGAGCACAACTTTCAGGAACTGAAAAGACGCCTGACCTCTGCTCCCGTGCTGGTACCGCCAGACTTCTCCAAGGACTTTGTTATCTACTGCGACGCCTCGCGACAAGGACTAGGTTGCATTCTTATGCAAGATCAACACGTAATTGCTTACGCTTCACGGCAATTGCACCCACATGAGGAGAATTATCCTACCCATGATCTAGAGCTTGCAGCCGTAGTCTATGCACTTAAGACCTGGCGACATTACCTCCTCGGTAATCGTTGCGAAATATTCACTGATGACCAAAGTCTGAAGTATATTTTCACCCAACCGGATTTGAATCTCAGGCAGAGACGTTGGGTTGAATTGATCACAGACTTCGACTTAGGAATAACCTACACCCCAGGGAAAGCCAACGTCATGGCTGATGCGCTAAGTCGTAAATCTTATTGTAACAACCTGATGTTACAACAAAGTCAACCGCTTCTCCATGAGGAATTTCGGAAGCTTAACCTTCACATTGTACCTCAAGGTTTTCTTTCCACCTTGGTAGCAAAACCTACTCTTACGGATCAAATCATCGCTGCCCAAAAGCGAGATAAGGGAATATCTAAAATCAAAGAGAACATTGCTAGCGGAGGTGCTAGTTGTTTCTCCACAAATGATCATGGTGTTGTGTACTTTGAGAACCATCTAGTGGTTCCCAAGAACCAGCATCTGCGGCAGTTGATCCTTAAGGAAGCTCATGAATCTCCTCTCACCATTCATCCCGGTAGCACTAAAATGTATCAGGACCTACGCCAGAGGTTCTGGTGGACTAGGATGAAGAGAGAAATCGCTCAGTATATTGCAAATTGCGACGTCTGTCGTCGTGTAAAAGCAGAGCATCAACAGCCTGCTGGCACCCTTCAACCCTTAGCTATTCCTGAATGGAAATGGGATAAAATTGGTATGGATTTCATTACCGGGTTTCCCAGGACCAAGAGAGGGAATAATGCTATTTTCGTCGTGGTCGATCGTCTTTCCAAAGTAGCTCATTTCTTACCTGTTCGTGAGAGTATAACCGCTAGTCAACTGGCAGATTTGTACATCTCCCGAATAGTGTCTCTCCATGGTGTTCCTTTGGAAATTAACTCGGATCAAGGAAGTCTTTTCACCTCTCGATTTTGGGAAAGTTTCCAAAATGCTATGGGAACTCGTCTCTCTTTTAGCACCACTTTCCACCCTCAGTCAAGTGGTCAAGTGGAACGCGTCAATCAGATTCTAGAAGACATGCTTCGAGCCTCTGTTATCTCATTCGGAATGGACTGGGAGAAGTGCCTTCCATTTGCCGAATTCGCTTACAACAACAGCTATCAATCTAGCTTGGGTAAAGCCCCTTTTGAAGTTCTCTATGGACGACGGTGTCGAACACCCCTTAACTGGTCAGAGACCGGGGAAAGACAATTCTTTGGCCCGGATATGATTCAGGAAGCAGAAGAACAAGTTCGTATCGTTCGTGAAAAGTTGAAAACAGCCCAATCTCGTCAAAAGAGTCAATATGACCGAAAACATAAGGCTACGACTTTCGAGGTTGACGAGAAGGCTTATCTTCAGGTCACCCCTCTGAAGGGAACCCATCGTTTCGGTATCAAAGGCAAATTGGCTCCTAGTTACATTGGACCTTTTCGCATTCTTGCCAAACGAGGAGAAGTTGCCTACCATTTGGAACTACCTCCGCACCTCTCCAGAGTTCACGATGTCTTCCACGTTTCTCAACTCAGGCGTTGCTTCTCGGATCCTATCCGTGAAGTGGACCACGAAACGCTTGATCTCCAAGATGATCTTACATATCGAGAGTACCCCATTCGTATCCTCGATCAAGCCGAACGTACCACGCGACGTCATAATATCAAGTTTCTCAAGGTTCAATGGTCGCACCATTCTGAGGATGAAGCAACTTGGGAAAGGGAGGATCGTCTTCGACTCGAGTATCCCGCCTTCTTCCCGGAGGAACCCAAATCTCGGGACGAGATTCTTTTGAGTGGGGGTGAGTTGTCACATCCTAGTTAGCCATGCATTAGAGTGTTGCATCATGTTTACTTTTTCATCAGAAACTTGAAATGGGGATCTGTGAAACCCTCAGAATCATTTTGAAAATGACCCAAATAAAAATTTCTCCAAAAGGATCCAAGAAAATGCTCATGTTGCTCTCTGAAATATTGGACAGAGATAAAAATCAAACCAATATTTTTAGTGGCTCATGGACATTTATTTTGGGCATTTGGAATTAATGCATAAGTATTTGCATTGGAAATATATTAATTATATATATTAATATATGCCCAAATATTATGCCATTTATAAAAGAGCTCTGGAATAATATATATAGCTCCTGCAATAATTGGCATAAGTTGAATAAATGATTTAATATATTTTTTAAATCAAAAAAAATGTCAGAAATTAGAAAACAGAAAAATATATAACAGGAGAAGCTTACCTGGGCTCCTCCACTGTGCGGCCCAGCCAGCTGGCCGGCCCAGCCAGCAGCCGGCCCAGCCCACCACTGCAGCCCTCCGTCGTCTTCCTCCCCTCGCCCCGAAGCTGTTGCGTGCTCGCACGCGCACGGCCGCGCGGCCACCTCCTGCTTGCCGACGAGCTCCTGGCCGCGTGGACGTCTCCCGCAGGCCGTCCCGATCCCCCTGCTCTCTCTCACTCTCCCCCGGCTCTTCCCTCCTCTCCCTCGCTCTCTCTCTCACACGGCCGAACACCACCGTCGCCGCCGTTCGCCGTAGCAGCCATCTCCGGCCACCCCTCGCTCCCCCGACTAGCTCAGAAGCTCCGCCACGACCCCCTCTTCCTCCCCACCGCTCCACAGCTCCCCGGAAGCCCTGCATCGCCGCCACGTCGCCGTTCCCCTCTTCGGGCTCCGACCGTCGTCGCCGTCGAATTCGCCGTCACCAGCGCGTCCCCGAGCCCGCTAACCATCCCTGCAGCTCCGCGGTGAGCCCCCGGATTGTTTCCCCCTTCTCCCCTGGTCTCTTTCGACCTCTAGGCCCTAGCCCCACCTCGGCCGAGAGCTCCACGCCGCCGGCGATGTCGCTGTCGTGGCCACGGTCACCGTAGCACCCAACCGAGCGCACTATCGTGCTCCCCACCTCACCAGGAGCACGCAGCGCGCACTAACGCCTCCCCAAGCCCCCTGCAACGTCGATTCCGACCGCACCCGAACTCCGGCAGCCGCAGCTGAGCTCGCCGCCGTCGACTCCGGCCACCCCAGGGCCAGCCACGGGCACCGTCCGACGCGCCGTCGAGCTAGCTATCCAACGCACCTAGCCGCACGCCGTTTGGAGCACCACAGAGGAAACCTGAGGCCCCTGCACGCCGCGGACCTCGCCAGCGACTAACCGCCGGCGGGTTTGACCTGTCCGACCTGAGGTTTGACCCCCCCAGGGTCACTGACGCGTGGGCCCTGTCGGACAGGTGGTTAGTTAGTCCTAATTACCGTTAGTCAACCCCCCTGACACTGACAGTGGGCCCCAGCGCCACTAATCCCTAATTAGGATTAATTTAAACCTGTTAAACCCCCCCTGTCACTGACGTGTGGCCCCCACACGTCAGGTTTGACTTCAGCCAGCCGCAGTTGACCACTGACGTCATGCTGACGTCATGCTGGCGCAATAATTATAATTTCTGGATTTAATTTAAATCAGGAAATTCCAGAATATTATTTAAACTTCAAAAATTCATAACTTTTATTCTGTAACTCCAAATTGGACAAATTATATATGAAAAATGATCAGAAAAATCCAATCTATCCATCTGTACTATTTTCATGCATGATCAAACAAGGTAAATTGATGTTTTAAGCAGAACAAGGAAAAGCACTTTAAAAGGCCATGTTTGGAGTTTGAAATTTGAATCTTTGATTCAAATTTGTTCAAACCCTTCTGGTTTTAGTTGCATTAGCCCAACACACTCATATTGCCATGTTTTATGCATGCATCATATTGTTGCACATTGTTTGGTGATGCTTGGGTATCGATGTCCTTTGCGACAGGTTCTGCCTCCGAGGAGTACCGTGATTACCCTAACGAAGAACCATATCAGTGCATCGAACCATCAGGCAAGCAACCAACCATTTGATCATATCGATACAATCCCATGTTCTCGCTCCTGCTCTCTTTTACTGCATTAAGACAACGCGATTCAAACTGCTGTGTGCTACGGTAGTTGAACCCATTTCCTCTGCATGACCTGTCATTGCCACAGTAACTAGATGAAACCCACTAGCATGTGTAGGAGTTGATTGAGCCCTATGTATGTGTTGTTCCTACCTTGCTATGCCTGCTATGCTTAGAGTCGTGTCAGGTCTGGTTCATCTGGGTGATGGGCTAGAGTGAAATGATTATGTCGGTAATGAGAATGGTGTGGTGAACACGATTTGGTAAAGGTATCGATGAGAGGCCATGTAGGAGTACATGGTGGGTTGTTTCATTGAAGCCGACCTTAAGCACTGAGATCTGTATATGTGATTTAAGATACAGCTACTACCATGCATTGGGCCCTGAAATATGACCCCGCTCGACTTCTTATTCACCCTAGCTCTCTGTCCAGGAGTTGCAAGTAGTTTCTGGTGTTTGTAGCCTACTGGAGGCCGTGGACAGCGCTGACCGTAGGGGTGGGCTGTGATGCGGTAGGTACGTGGCACGGTGTACCGAATACCCGTTAGGTATCTCGGGAACCCTGTTCACATCGTTCAGGGCCGTATGGGAAACCTCGGCCGGACTCCCTGCGGATGGAACCTGAATAGGCGATAAACCTGGACTAGAGGCTTAAGTGTTTAGGTAGGTCGTGGTCTACACCCACGTCGGCTTTCGCTTGAAGTCTGCCAAGCACATGTCGTGTGCAGACGCTAAGTGGTGGAAACATGTATGAAGAAGTACACCCCTGCAGGGTTAACATGATCTATTCGAATAGCCGCGTCCGCGGTAAAGGACTACTTGGTTGCCTATACAGTTCATAGACAAGTAAATGGAAACTACTAAAAGCCTCAAGATAAGTGTGAGTGCCGAGGATGGCTCTTCCGTAGGAAGACGGAGGTGGATCCTCGGTAGTGTATTGAAGTGGTGAGTAGTGGACTCGTGTGCGCAAAACCATTTCAAGTTGGAGTATCGTAGGATAGCCTAGCCAAGAGTCAGAGCTGGCTTGCTGCAATAACTCCACCAACCCTTCTTGATACTATGCATGTATGTAGGATCTGATGTAAGTCTTGCTGAGTACCTTTGTACTCATGTTGCTATAATCTACATTTTTACAGAAGACGCTGCAACCCCTTCTGATGGGTTCTATGTAGACGTTGACATCAACGAGTAGGCTAAAGACCCAGGTGGTGACCCTGAGCTTGTGAAGGACCACGTAGTATAGCTAGGCTTTCCAAGCCTCTTTTATTTTACTAGTTGTCTGTACTCAGACAAGTTACTTCCTCTGCTGGTTTGTATGACTGTATGACTTGTATGTTGGGTCGTGAGACCCGTACCTTTGTGTATGATATGTATGGCTCCCTGAGCCTTAAATAAAGTACTTGTGTCGTAGAGTCATGTTGTGATGCTTCGTTGTATTTTCGCATATCGAGCATATTGTGTATATGATTGAAATGCTTGGTATGTGTGGGATCTGACTATCTAGTTGTTTATCTTTAGTAGCCTCTCTTACTGGGAAATGTCTCCTAGTGTTACCGCTGAGCCATGGTAGCTTGCTACTGCTCTGGAACACTTAGGCTGGCCGGCATGTGTCCTTCTTCGTTCCTGTGTCTGTCCCTTCGGGGAAATGTCACGCTTTGAGTACCGGAGTCCTGTTAGCCCGCTACAGACCGGTTTACCGGAGTCCTGCTAGCCCAGTGCTACAGCCCGGACCCACTTGCTGATGACCGACACGTTCGAAGCTGGGTCATGGATGCCTGTCCCTGTAAGTCTGTGCCACTTTGGGTTTATGACTAGTCATGTCAGCCCGGGCTCCTTATCATATGGATGCTAGCGACACTATCATATACGTGAGCCAAAAGGCGCAAACGGTCCCGGGAAAAGGTAAGACGACACCCGTGGGGATACCGTGCGTGAGGCCGCAAAGTGATATGAGGTGTTACCAGCTAGATCGATGTGACATCGAGTCGGGGTCCTGACAAGGTGCGGGTGGTCCTTGCGAATATCCTCTTCTCGCTCCCAGGTGGCTTCCTCCTCAGGATGATGACTCCACTGAAGTTTGCAAAACTTGATCACCTTGTTGCGAGTGACTCGACTATCAAACTCAAGAATCTTTACTGGCTTCTCCTCATAGGTCAGATTATTATCCAGCTGAATCGTCTCCAAAGGTATTGTATCATTCAATGGTATATCGGCCATCTCAGCATGGCACTTCTTCAGCTGTGATACGTGAAACACATCGTGAACTCCTGACAACCCTTCAGGTAACTCCAGCTTGTAGGCAACTTCTCCCATCCGTCCCAAAATACGATACGGTCCTACAAATCTCGGGGCTAACTTTCCCTTAACTCCAAAACGTTTTACTCCCCTCAAAGGTGATACTCGTAAATAAGCTATGTCTCCAATTTCATAGGTTACTTCCTTGCATTTTGAATTTGCATAACTCTTTTGTCTAGACTGAGCGATCTTTATGTCGCGACCGACTTTCCGGGAAATAAATTTCCAGAAAAGACCGTCGTGCTCATCAGCCCCAGGATTACTGTTAGCTGATGAGGCTCCAACTTGATACAGAAATTCCAAGCAACATACAAAATATGCAGTACAAGACCATTCTCGCCTGTGAGTACAACAAATGGTTTCTAGTGGTTGATGGCGGAAGCGGTTTGTGGATCATCAGTGTCTATGGGACTCCAATTCCCACAGGAACAGCTGACCAGGTTAACTCCTATCTTCGCGAGGCTGCTATTTCCATTGCTTAGGTTCCGGGCTGTCATCGCGTCACTCCTCTCCGTGCAGGAAAATCTGGCCAAGACAATAGCCAGGGACAAGCCAGTGAGTACTTTGAATGTACTCGCAAACATTATGAACACAGGTATAATATAACAATGATGTGCCAAAAATATATATTTTTTTTGCTCATGACATCAGTCACAATAGATGAATGAAACTCTGATGCGTGCAAGCAAGTTATTCATAAAACTGCAATAACATGGTAGTATAAAAACTTATGAAAAACAAATAACAAGCAATGCCACAGTCGGGCGTCTGAGCGACGCCACATAAAGGGCTTTAAAAGAAATGCCACAGTCGGGCGTCTGAGCGACGCCACATAAAGGGCTTTAAAAGAAATGCCACAGTCGGGCGTCTGAGCGACGCCACATAAAGGGCTTTAAAAGAAATGCCGCAGTCGGGCGTCTGAGCGACACCACATAAAGGGCTTTAAAAGAAATGCCACAGTCGGGCGTCTGAGCGACACCACATAAAGGGCTTTAAAAGAAATGCCACAGTCGGGCGTCTGAGCGACGCCACATAAAGGGCTTTAAAAGAAATGCCACAGTCGGGCGTCTGAGCGACACCACATAAAGGGCTTTAAAAGAAATGCCACAGTCGGGCATCTGAGCGACACCACATAAAGGGCTTTAAAAGAAATGATCATAATGAATATCCCGGAGGTAGAACCATCCCAGAGATACTCGGTAATAATATCACGGGTTAGTCAATAATAATAATAATCATCGATATCACAAGTCACGAGTAGTAATTCCATTTCTGGTTAACCGTTTCACCTCCGAAGACCGACACTAAGACCGACACCTGACCCATCCCAGACTGTGATCCTTAACCATGGACACGGCTATTCGAATAGGTTTATTCTCTGCAGAGGGTGTACTCTTTACCCACGAGTAACGGATTTCTTTAGTCCATCGGGACTAATTCCGTCTACGGTCTTTTTGTTGAAAACACACCTAACTTGCACACACCAGCTTATCACACACGTGCCTGGAATCACCCACGACACCTGTTAAGCAAACTCTAAGTGGGGAGGCTACAACCTCGCGTAGCATGGGATCAAATTTATATCGCGCGCTCTAAGGGGTGGCCTCCCCTCTCGGTCCCAACCGGAAACACCCATGCTCCCGGACCAGGTGGCCTGCCTACCAGTTACAACCGGTATCTTCCACCATGGCCTCTCTGTACGGTGTGTGCTAGAAAGAGGTTGACAACTTACTGAACCGTACTCTACTTGCTGTAGAGACGAGTGGTAGTACGAAACAAGTATGGGGGTTACTGGAACAAGACTCGATCTACGGTCGACTCAGGAGGTTCAAGTATTCCCTGCATGATTAGTATAACAAATATATTTCATCAAACAGAGTCACCACTCATATCACCTTACCATGCCATACCAGACAGAACCGTCCCGACGGAGACCGGCGACAAACTCATACCTACCCAAGGCAGAGGTTTTCCCGGGTTCCTGCCGGTATGCATGTCAAGCTCATGAGGGTGATTATCATCACAAGTGTGTCCATTACCAACAGCATGGAAATCAGTAACACCCATGCATATGATCATATCACATGAAATAACAAGTCCTTCGAAATGCGGTGGAGTTATAAATGCATCAATGATCACTCCAAAAATTATTATGCCGGGGTTCAGAATGCTTGCCTTCAATGTGTGGAAAGGCAGGGTGCTTTCCAAACTTTTGAAAGTTTCTTCTCTCTCCCAAAAATCCTATTTGAAAATATATTTGAATTAACACATATTTCAAAAACATAACAAAAAAGTTGTTTGAAATTTTTTTAAATAAATCTTAAAATAAACTAGATCAAATTTGAAGAAGGTAGGAAAAAGAATCAACTCATTTGGACTTATATTTAAAAAGTTATAGCCAGTCAAAGATTTGGTCAAAATCTGTTTTTAAATAAAATAGAAAAAGAAAACGTTTCAGATAGAAATACGCCTTTCGGTACAGAGGAGGCGTACTTGAGGCTTTACGCCTCCACTTAACCACGCGGACGGCGCGGGGTGTCACTGACAGTGGGCCTGCCTGGCCCACTGGTCAGGTTTGACCAGTCACCGCGCGTCGTCTCCCTCCCTTGCCCGAGCGGAGCGGGGCTCCGGCGATCGTCGCCGGCGTTTGGCTGCTCCTCGCGGGCCCCCGAGGGTGGGGATGGATCCGCAAGGTTGAGGCGATCCTCCCGGTAGTCGCTGGGTCGGCGGGGACGGCGTGAGCTGTCGGCGGCGAGCTCCTCGGCGGAGGGAAGCTTCGGGGAAAAGTGGTTTCGGGGCGGCGGTGGTTCTCGATCGAAATGGAGTAGGGGGAAGGTTTACGGGAGGATGAGGGGGTTCTTGGTGGAGAGAACGGAGGGTGGGAGGCCCTGGTGGTGCCGAATTGGCCGGGGCAGTGGTGGCGGCTGCCGTTGCCGGAGATGGGGATGAAGACCTTCCCCGAGTCGATTGGCTGCCATGGGAGGACTAGGGGAGCACTCTAAGGCTTCCTGCGTGCCCGGGGTGGCTCGGGACCTCCTCTTATAGCTCGTCGAGGTCGGTTCCGCGGCGGCCGGATAAGCTCTCCGGCGAACCGCCTCGCTGTAGCTTGCAGGGCAACGTGGCGCGGCTGGGGATGACGACAAGAGCTAGTGGACGAGAGGGCACTGCTCCAGGGGCCAGGTGGCGAGCCGGGGTGGCTTGGGCGGCGCTGCACGGCGCAGGGCTGTCGGGCGGCGGTGGCGGCTAGTGTTTGGCCTGCCGGGCGCGGCGGGGGCTGCTTGGCGCGTTGCTGCGAGGAGGGGAGCGCGTGGCGTGGTGCTGCAGAGCGGGCCAAAGCCGTGGGGGCCAGCGTGTCGGCTCGGGCGCGCGGCTGCAATACGCGCGCTCTGGGCGCGTCCAGTGCACGCACACCAGGTGTTCGACACAATGCCGAGGCATGCTACAGGTCGCAGGTGAGGATGGGATTTACCAGATCGAGGTTAGGAGCAACGGGGAGTCTAGTGGACATGCTGGTTTGATCAGAGGTGCAAGTTCACAGTGCAATGCCACAATCATGCCAGAACTGGTCATGCTCTCCAGGTGTTTGGCAAAATGCCACATGCACTTAGGCAGGTCTTGGGGTGGCCAAAAACTCCAGATGGGGGTCTCTTTAGATGCAAAAGAGAGTGGTGAGGTTAGTTGGACAAAAGGGGAAACTTGCTAGTGCAAGTTTTACAAAACTTCAATTCTGGACAGGAAATAAATAGCATTATTCCATGAACTAAAAGTGATCTAAATGGTGCATGCTCCTGGACTTAAGGGTTTAACATGGGGGACTACAAGTAGGAGAAATAATTAAGGGTATAGGAGCAACTAAAATGGTGGTTGCTGCACAAATCCTCAAGTTGGTCCAGAATGGAAATGAGGTTGATTCACTCAAATTTTTCAAAGAACATAATTAGGTTTTTGCACAAAGAGGGATAACAGGCTCCTACTGACCTCCCTTAATTTTGGTAGAAGTTTTAAAGAAATATTTAAATAGGTTGCTGTGAAAAAATGCACTCTGGACCAGAGAAGAAAAATTGAGAGTAGGGCTCAAAATATTTCATGAATGAAATATATTTTTGCATAAAAGTTATTTAAAATCATCACATGACATCTCCAAATTTTTATGGGAATTTTAAGTGAATTTATCAAATGGTTGTAGTTCAAATATGGCCATTTAACCTAGAAAACCTTTTTCAAGAAAATAAAGAGCAAGCAACTTATTTATTTAATTAGTTATACTGATAAAAGGAAAGTTTTTCTTGAGAGGTTAAATAAGTCCAATAACAAATTTGAAAAGTTTTCTCTTTGGGAAAACTCATCATAACAGGGAAGGAAATGATTAAAAAAATCAAAATGGAGCTCAGAAATCCAAAGTTTTAAATCCTGGCAAAAATTTTAATTTAATAAAACAAGGCCAAATTTTTGGGGTGTCACAATACTATCCCCCTTAAGAAAAATCTCGTCCTCGAGATTTGCTAAAAGCGGTGTTAAGAGAATACTTACGCAATAAAGATGTAGCTACAGTGCGAGGGCAATAAGTGGTGAAAAACCACCGTGTGAAAAACTGGTGCTGCGCGGAAAAATCTACGGTCCGAGACAAAAACGGGCGATTTCTATGCTGGATATAAATTTAGGATAACTCCTAAATTTAGATATACGCTGATCGCACCCGAGAGCATAGTGCTCTCTCTGGCTGACAGGTGGACCCGGGGTCCACTGTCAGTCTCCTCTTCTTCTCCCTCTGGCCCTTTCTTCCTCCTCTCTCCCGCGCGCTTCCTCCACCGGCGACGCCTAGTGTGTAGGGCATCTAGGCCGTACCGTGGTAGTGCGCGGTGTGCTAGCTGCTGGTGCAGCGTGCACTCACCTCGCGGGCCAGCGCGCTGTCGGCACTGCTCGCGGATTCGACTCCGAACACCGGCGATCGGCGACGAGCGGCGTTGGTGGACTTCGCCCACCGTACACCGAGCTCGAGCTATAAAAACGGCCGGGGTGCCTCTCTCTTCTTCCTCACACCTGGCCTCACTTCTCCTCCTCCTTCTTTCTCCATTACTGCTTACAGAAGCTCGGTCGAGGCTCTAATGGCGGAGGCGATGCCGGACTGGTTTGTGATCCTAATATGCGGAGGGCTGGCGACGCTGCTGGGGCTCTCTGTGCTCCTGTGCGCGATAATCTTCGACGAGTGTCGCGATGCTGCGGCTCAGGTGTTGGTTCTCCGCGGTGGTGGTGATCATGAGGAGTAGATGGAGTGTGTCGGGTGCTAACAGTTGTTAGGGGGTGATTATCTGGATGTAACACCGTTGCAAAATTTTGCAAACAGTGTATGTGTCCGAATGATTATGGTTGTGAGTCTGCTCGTGGTGCTGAGTGAAATTAAATAATCCACGTTGTGAGAAGGGGCAGGTGTAGCAACTCAGGGAAAGAAATCTCACTCCGGGATTTTGCGAGGGGAAAACAGTTAATTTAAAGGAGCATAAACCACAACAAAAACTACACACATGAGCAGAAGCCAAAATAATTGACTCGCCGTACAAACTCAGGGTATTACACATAAGTCACACACATAAATATATGCTACATAGAACAAATACAGTAGTGACGTCTAAAATGAAAATGGTAACTGGGAGGGGTCCTGGTAAAATGTCTCTGGTAAAGGAATACATTCTTCCTCAATCGGAGGCAGTGGATTGACCAGTCGATGAATGCGTCTCTCCGTGTCGGGTCTCAGTGGTCTGCCGATGGCAACCTGAGGATTTAAATCTGCGAGGCTCTGGAGATAATCCATCACTCGCTGGTTTAAATGCTCTTGAGCAATGATGTACTGGATAAGGTTGGCCAGAACTGGGTCTCTCTCAATACGTCCACCGGGAAAAGATGTTACTTCTCCGGGTGCTGCACGGCTCGGAAAGTAATAATATCCTCGTTCGCGGGCATAGGGTACTGCGGATCGAAGACGAGCAATCGCTTCTTTTGCCGCAGCTTCTATGGCCAAGTGTGGGGTTGGCATAGATTTCCCCACGAAGGATACTTCTATTGGATCTTGGTTGGGGTCTACAGGAGGAATGTGTACTGCTGCCCAATATTCCGAGGTGGATGGGGTGATCCTTGATTTGAACAGCTCGTACTGGGGTGGCTGGGTAGAACCCATGGTACTGCGGGTAAAATCCCACAATAATTTGACAAAGCTACCTGGGGTTGCATCTGGGGTCCTCAGATGAATGCTGGGGTTCGGCATGACAGGAAAAAGCGTGAGTGTTGTGCACAAAGTGAGGGTTGCTGGGTAAGGTCACAAGGTGGCCTTTATATAGCAATGGAGCCGGATCGTTTTACCGTGGTGAAAGGTAATAAATCTGCCAGCTTAGCTCCAAAGGTCGGTTCAGTGTCAGAGATACACATATCTCATAAAGAGACGTGTTACTGTGGTTGTCGTCGGGTTGGTTTTGGTAGTTGTGCCCGGAAAAATATGCAGCTATGCGCTGACTAAATATGCAAGGCTACTATTAAAACAGAGGCACAAAGACAGGCTGCGTTAATATACGCGGTCGCATGATTACAAGGCGAGGACACATTGAAACTTGGTGCTACTCATACGGCTTAGTCTACCTCGTTTATGTCCAAACGGGCGTGCCTGGCGGATGTCGAGGCTTCTCCACGTGTCTCTCTGCCGGGATTAGTCGGAGATGGCGGAGGAACTGCAGGGTCGGGGTAGTGAGAATGACCATTGCGGGGATTGTTGGCCACAACCCCGTTGGAGTGTGCTCCCAATATGCGACGAAGCACTTCTGGGGTTATCGCAGCACCTTGGTCGATGGCTGGGGCAGATCTCGGGGTCTCGATTGGTTGTCCAAACAGCACGACTGGGTTGTCGGTGTTGGGCTCGTTTCCTTCTCTCGCCGGGGCTCGACGAACCAGCTCTCCACGAGCTGCGATTAGATCAATAGTGATCTGGTCGAACAGCGCCTCTAGTGCACTTACATAGCGCACTAGGTGCAACAATGCGGGGTCCGTCTCGTGATCTCCATTGGCAACTTGGGGTGGTCTACCATACCCTTCACGTCTGGGATAGTAGTGGAACGAGCGACAGTTAACTCTGGGCGACAAGTGCCTGAGATGAACTATAGCCTCTCGAGCGGCTAGCTGGATGGCTTGTGGCTCAAAGGAAGTTGTCCTTCCGGTGAACCGGTAGGGACGCTCGGGTGCTAGACTCCTACCGTAAATGTGCACAGTGGCCCAGAATTGGCGGTCTTCACCGCTCATGGGTCCTTGATACACAACATATTCTGGTGGCTCCTCTAACGCGTAGGCACGACGGGTGAGGTTTGCGAGGATGGTCACAAAACCTCCAAGGTTGGTTGCTGTGGTTTCGTTGTGCACTATAGGTCCAGGCATTGTGGCTCGGTTTGGGGGTAGCGGCTGTGCTGTGCTGGTTTGGGGCGAGCGCGTCCCTTTTTATAAGAAAAAGGGGACGGAGTCTTCCTTCGCACGCTTGCGAGAAAGGACTATTTAGGGGCCAGTCACTGGCGCATGAGTGACAGGTTAGGTTGATAGGTTGGGCACCGACTGCCAAAAGGTTTTGGGTCACTGTGTGGCTATCTTGCACGAGAAGCTTGGCTGGGGTTTGGTTAAGGTCTGGTGGGTTGGTTTGCCTAAGTTTATTGACCGGGCTAAGATAGGATTAGCCAATGGTCAGCCTGGCTCTGATACCAAGTCTGTCGCGACCGACTTTCCGGGAAATAAATTTCCAGAAAAGACCGTCGTGCTCATCAGCCCCAGGATTACTGTTAGCTGATGAGGCTCCAACTTGATACAGAAATTCCAAGCAACATACAAAATATGCAGTACAAGACCATTCTGGCCTGTGAGTACAACAAATGGTTTCTAGTGGTTGATGGCGGAAGCGGTTTGTGGATCATCAGTGTCTATGGGACTCCAATTCCCACAGGAACAGCTGACCAGGTTAACTCCTATCTTCGCAAGGCTGCTATTTCCATTGCTTAGGTTCCGGGCTGTCATCGCGTCACTCCTCTCCGTGCAGGAAAATCTGGCCAAGACAATAGCCAGGGACAAGCCAGTGAGTACTTTGAATGTACTCGCAAACATTATGAACACAGGTATAATATAACAATGATGTGCCAAAAATATTTTTTTTGCTCATGACGTCAGTCACAATAGATGAATGAAACTCTGATGCGTGCAAGCAAGTTATTCATAAAACTGCAATAACATGGTAGTATAAAAACTTATGAAAACAAATAACAAGCAATGCCACAGTCGGGCGTCTGAGCGACGCCACATAAAGGGCTTTAAAAGAAATGCCATAGTCGGGCGTCTGAGCGATGCCACATAAATGGCTTTAAAAGAAATGCCACAGTCGGGCGTCTGAGCGACGCCACATAAAGGGCTTTAAAAGAAATGCCACAGTCGGGCGTCTGAGCGACACCACATAAAGGGCTTTAAAAGAAATGCCACAGTCGGGCGTCTGAGCGACACCACATAAAGGGCTTTAAAAGAAATGCCACAGTCGGGCGTCTGAGCGACGCCACATAAAGGGCTTTAAAAGAAATGCCACAGTCGGGCGTCTAAGCGACACCACATAAAGGGCTTTAAAAGAAATGCCACAGTCGGGCGTCTGAGCGACACCACATAAAGGGCTTTAAAAGAAATGATCATAATGAATATCCCGGAGGTAGAACCATCCCAGAGATACTCGGTAATAATATCACGGGTTAGTCAATAATAATAATAATCATCGATATCACAAGTCACGAGTAGTAATTCCATTCTGGGTTAACCGTTTCACCTCCGAAGACCGACACTAAGACCGACACCTGACCCATCCCAGACTGTAATCCTTAACCATGGACACGGCTATTCGAATAGGTTTATTCTCTGCAGAGGGTGTACTCTTTACCCACGAGTAACGGATTTCTTTAGTCCATCGGGACTAATTCCGTCTACGGTCTTTTTGTTGAAAACACACCTAACTTGCACACACCAGCTTATCACACACGTGCCTGGAATCACCCACGACACCTGTTAAGCAAACTCTAAGTGGGGAGGCTACAACCTCGCGTAGCATGGGATCAAATTTATATCGCGCGCTCTAAGGGGTGGCCTCCCCTCTCGGTCCCAACCGGAAACACCCATGCTCCCGGACCAGGTGGCCTGCCTACCAGTTACAACCGGTATCTTCCACCATGGCCTCTCTGTACGGTGTGTGCTAGAAAGAGGTTGACAACTTACTGAACCGTACTCTACTTGCTGTAGAGACGAGTGGTAGTACGAAACAAGTATGGGGGTTACTGGAACAAGACTCGATCTACGGTCGACTCAGGAGGTTCAAGTATTCCCTGCATGATTAGTATAACAAATATATTTCATCAAACAGAGTCACCACTCATATCACCCTACCATGCCATACCAGACAGAACCGTCCCGACGGAGACCGGCGACAAACTCATACCTACCCAAGGCAGAGGTTTTCCCGGGTTCCTGCCGGTATGCATGTCAAGCTCATGAGGGTGATTATCATCACAAGTGTGTCCATTACCAACAGCATGGAAATCAGTAACACCCATGCATATGATCATATCACATGAAATAACAAGTCCTTCGAAATGCGGTGGAGTTATAAATGCATCAATGATCACTCCAAAAATTATTATGCCGGGGTTCAGAATGCTTGCCTTCAATGTGTGGAAAGGCAGGGTGCTTTCCAAACTTTTGAAAGTTTCTTCTCTCTCCCAAAAATCCTATTTGAAAATATATTTGAATTAACACATATTTCAAAAACATAACCAAAAAGTTGTTTGAATTTTTTTTAAATAAATCTTAAAATAAACTAGATCAAATTTGAAGAAGGTAGGAAAAAGAATCAACTCATTTGGACTTATATTTAAAAAGTTATAGCCAGTCAAAGATTTGGTCAAAATCTGTTTTTAAATAAAATAGAAAAAGAAAACGTTTCAGATAGAAATACGCCTTCGGTACAGAGGAGGCGTACTTGAGGCTTTACGCCTCCACTTAACCACGCGGACGGCGCGGGGTGTCACTGACAGTGGGCCTGCCTGGCCCACTGGTCAGGTTTGACCAGTCACCGCGCGTCGTCTCCCTCCTTTGCCCGAGCGGAGCGGGGCTCCGGCGATCGTCGCCGGCGTTTGGCTGCTCCTCGCGGGCCCCCGAGGGTGGGGATGGATCCGCAAGGTTGAGGCGATCCTCCCGGTAGTCGCTGGGTCGGCGGGGACGGCGTGAGCTGTCGGCGGCGAGCTCCTCGGCGGAGGGAAGCTTCGGGGAAAAGTGGTTTCGGGGCGGCGGTGGTTCTCGATCGAAATGGAGTAGGGGGAAGGTTTACGGGAGGATGAGGGGGTTCTTGGTGGAGAGAACGGAGGGTGGGAGGCCCTGGTGGTGCCGAATTGGCCGGGGCAGTGGTGGCGGCTGCCGTTGCCGGAGATGGGGATGAAGACCTTCCCCGAGTCGATTGGCTGCCATGGGAGGACTAGGGGAGCACTCTAAGGCTTCCTGCGTGCCCGGGGTGGCTCGGGACCTCCTCTTATAGCTCGTCGAGGTCGGTTCCGCGGCGGCCGGATAAGCTCTCCGGCGAACCGCCTCGCTGTAGCTTGCAGGGCAACGTGGCGCGGCTGGGGATGACGACAAGAGCTAGTGGACGAGAGGGCACTGCTCCAGGGGCCAGGTGGCGAGCCGGGGTGGCTTGGGCGGCGCTGCACGGCGCAGGGCTGTCGGGCGGCGGTGGCGGCTAGTGTTTGGCCTGCCGGGCGCGGCGGGGGCTGCTTGGCGCGTTGCTGCGAGGAGGGGAGCGCGTGGCGTGGTGCTGCAGAGCGGGCCAAAGCCGTGGGGCCAGCGTGTCGGCTCGGGCGCGCGGCTGCAATACGCGCGCTCTGGGCGCGTCCAGTGCACGCACACCAGGTGTTCGACACAATGCCGAGGCATGCTACAGGTCGCAGGTGAGGATGGGATTTACCAGATCGAGGTTAGGAGCAACGGGGAGTCTAGTGGACATGCTGGTTTGATCAGAGGTGCAAGTTCACAGTGCAATGCCACAATCATGCCAGAACTGGTCATGCTCTCCAGGTGTTTGGCAAAATGCCACATGCACTTAGGCAGGTCTTGGGGTGGCCAAAAACTCCAGATGGGGGTCTCTTTAGATGCAAAAGAGAGTGGTGAGGTTAGTTGGACAAAAGGGGAAACTTGCTAGTGCAAGTTTTACAAAACTTCAATTCTGGACAGGAAATAAATAGCATTATTCCATGAACTAAAAGTGATCTAAATGGTGCATGCTCCTGGACTTAAGGGTTTAACATGGGGGACTACAAGTAGGAGAAATAATTAAGGGTATAGGAGCAACTAAAATGGTGGTTGCTGCACAAATCCTCAAGTTGGTCCAGAATGGAAATGAGGTTGATTCACTCAAATTTTTCAAAGAACATAATTAGGTTTTTGCACAAAGAGGGATAACAGGCTCCTACTGACCTCCCTTAATTTTGGTAGAAGTTTTAAAGAAATATTTAAATAGGTTGTTGTGAAAAAAGCACTCTGGACCAGAGAAGAAAAATTGAGAGTAGGGCTCAAAATATTTCATGAATGAAATATATTTTTGCATAAAAGTTATTTAAAATCATCACATGACATCTCCAAATTTTTATGGGAATTTTAAGTGAATTTATCAAATGGTTGTAGTTCAAATATGGCCATTTAACCTAGAAAACCTTTTTCAAGAAAATAAAGAGCAAGCAACTTATTTATTTAATTAGTTATACTGATAAAAGGAAAGTTTTTCTTGAGAGGTTAAATAAGTCCAATAACAAATTTGAAAAGTTTTCTCTCTGGGAAAACTCATCATAACAGGGAAGGAAATGATTTAAAAAAAATCAAAATGGAGCTCAGAAATCCAAAGTTTTAAATCCTGGCAAAAATTTTAATTTAATAAAACAAGGCGAAATTTTTGGGGTGTCACACTTTAGTCTGTCTCTGATCAGTTTAACCTTCTCTTCTGATTCCTTGATCAAATCTGGTCCAAACAATAGACGGTCTCCAACCTCATCCCACATCAATGGTGTTCTACATCTGCGTCCATATAGAGCTTCGAACGGTGCCATCTTCAAACTGGCCTGGTAGCTGTTGTTATAAGAGAACTCCGCGTATGGTAAATTGTCATCCCAACTAGATCCATAGTCTAGCGCACATGCTCTTAGCATGTCCTCCAGAATCTGATTGACTCTTTCTGTCTGTCCATCTGTCTGAGGGTGAAAAGCGGTACTAAATTCCAATCGGGTACCGAAAGTCTGGTGTAACTGATGCCAAAAGTTTGAAGTAAACTGGGTTCCTCTATCTGATACGATGCTCCTCGGAACTCCATGTAAACATACGATCCTGGTCATATATATCTTGGCAAACTTTGCACTTGTATACGTTGTTTTCACTGGGATGAAGTGAGCTACTTTAGTTAATCGATCCACAACTACCCATATAGAATCATATCCTGCCTTGGTTCTGGGTAATCCGGTAATAAAGTCCATACCAAGTTTGTCCCACTTCTATTCGGGTATTGGCATAGGCTGTAACAGTCTTGCTGGTTTCTGATGCTCTGCCTTCACTCTCTGACATACATCACATACGGCTACATACTCGGCAATATCCTTCTTCATACCAGTCCACCAGAAACGTTCCTTCAAGTCCAAATACATCTTGGTGTTTCCGTGATGAATCGAGTATGGTGAGTCATGGGCCTCCTGAAGTATCAACTTCCTGATCTCCGAATTGTTGGGCACATAAATCCGGTCCTCAAACCACAAGGTATCGTGCTCATCCTCGCGAAAACCTTTCGCTTTACCTTCGCCCATCCTCTCTCTTATCTCAACAATCTCTTTGTCCTCCTTCTGAGCTTCTCGAATATTGTCCAACAATGTCGACTGAACCTCCATTACTGCAAGAAAGCGTTTTGGAACAATCTCCAACCGAAGTTCCATGATCTCCATAGCTAACTCTTTTGGCATTCCTTTGCTCACAAGAACATTAGCATAACTTTTCCGGCTCAAAGCGTCTGCTACGACGTTGGCTTTTCCTGGATGATAGTGTAGCTTCATATCGTAATCCTTTATAAGTTCCAACCATCTCCTCTGTCTGAGGTTCAACTCCTTCTGGGTGAAAATGTACTTCAAGCTCTTATAATCCGTGTACACATCACAACAGTTTCCAATAAGATAATGTCTCCAGGTCTTTAGCGCATGCACTACGGCTGCTAACTCCAGATCATGTGTGGCATAGTTCAACTCGTGTGGCTTCAGTTGTCATGAGGCATAGGAAACAACTTTTCCTTCCTCCATAAGCACAGATCCAAGTCCCAAGCAAGAGGCGTCACAATACACTTGAAACTCCTTACATATATCTGGCAAGGTCAGCACTGGTGCTGTAGTCAATCGTTCCTTCAGCTCTTGAAAACTTGTCTCGCAATCCTCCGTCCATTTGAACTTAGTATCCTTCTTTAACAATTCAGTCATTGGTTTAGCAATCTTGGAAAAATTCTCAATGAATCTCCGGTAATATCCTGCGAGTCCAAGGAAACTGCGGATCTCGCCAACTGAAGTGGGTGCCAAAGTTGTGCATGTTTTAGTGGGCTGCTGCAGGCTGTCCTGGGTACCCCATGGTCACTAGCCCCCCATTCCCACGGGCTTGTACCGTGCGCACGGGACCCCATGGGCATGAGGTCTCAACCCCCATGAGCACGGGGTGCACATTAAGTGTCTGTTGGAGCCCCCACGACTAGTTTTGGAAGTTGACTATAAAAGAGCCCTTCCTCCCCACCAGTTTGGGGGGTTGTTCATACACTTTCTAAACATTAATTTGAGCATCACACCACCTCTCCCAAACCCCTATCTCTCCTCTATGTGAAGGGGTATTTGCTTATGCACAGAGGTTTGCACATTTCTCTCATACACGTCACATTTATGTGCGATGCATCAGGCTCTAACTGAGCCCGAGCCAGGCATTCGCCTACTGAACCTAAGCGATTGCACTAGCTACGTTACTGATCCTGAGCGCTCGATCCCTTGGCTGTTAATTGAACCCGAGTGATTCCTTCGCAACTGCTGCTAATTCAAGCCGATCGAACTTGCCTCCTGATGAACAGTGACCGTTGTTGGGGGTTGGATGAACAGTTTCTGGTGGGGGTTGGATGAACAGGACCCCGTGGTAGTATGTAGAGGCCGTTGCCGCTGGATGGACAGGACCCCGATCAGGAGGCCGCCACACACCGGAGCCGGTTGGGGGTGGATGAACAGAACCCCATGGAGGGCTGGTTGAATAGTAGCCGATGGAGGCTGGATGAATAGGACCCTGTGGAGGGTTGGTTGAACAGTAACTGGTGGAGGCTGGATGAACAAAAACCCATGGATGAACAATCTTCGAGCCCTCCCGATGGAGGAGTTCTAAGGTGGATGAACAGTAGCCCCGTTATGTCCGTTTTGCAGTAGGCCACACCCCTCCCGATGAACAGGACCCCGTTTCGACCATAGGCGGTCAAAGAGAAGTATGTTTCCTCCGTTTTGCGGTACGCCAGACCCCTCCCGATCAACAGGACACCATTTCGACCAGAGGAGCTCGAACATAAGTCTGTTTCCTCTATTTTGCGGTATGCCAGACCCCTCTCGATGAATAGGATCCCATTTCGACCATAGCCGGTCGAACAGAAGGCCGATTTCTTCGTTCTGCGGTACACTAGGCCCCGTTTCGGCTGTTCCGTCCAAGCCGGTTGGCTCCCGATGAACACGATGCATTCCATTGCCTCCTGATGAACACGGCACAGTTTCTCTGTTCCAACCCAGCCGGTTGGCTGTCGATGAACAGGACATCGTTGTTTCTGTTCATTGTCTCTCCATATACACGTGCCCTGGCTGTACGTATGCGCGAGTAGCTAGGCGTTCGAGACCCCGCCCGTATGTATGTATGTGGCCGTATTTTTAGGCATGTAGCTATACGTATGTGTACATGGTTTAGAAGTGACTGCCTGAACTACTACATCAGGGGCTCTACTACTACACGTGTCGCTACTTGCTTGGACAAGGTTCATCATTGAAGAGAGACCGATCGACTATATGTACGTACACGTTCATCACCAGATAGAAAACGCTACGTATGCGTCGACCGGGTGGGTCCTAGCTATCAGGAAGGATGTCGGGTGGTGGGTATCACATATGCCAACAGATGGCTTATCATTGTGGGGACCAGTAAGACATCGCCAGTGCCTGGAAACGGGATGAGCTGAAGACATGCACGCCGGCGAATTTTACCCAGCTTCGGGGCTCTCCGTGGAGATAACACCCCTACTGCTGCTCTGCGGGGTCTCCGCATGATCACTTGATGAATAAGTTACTACAAGCTGCTCCTAGAGCTGTTCGGTGAGAGGAAGAAGAATGGCACGGCTAGCTCCTCTCTTCCCTCTATGTGGTGGCTAACACTATCAGAGTCCAACCCTTTGCATGGGTGTCCCGAGGGGTTTATATAGGTCTACCCCCGGGGGTACAATGGTAATCCGGCCTGGGCGTGGGCCCAGGCTGTCAGCGTCTACGTCCGTCGGCTTCTGGGGCCCGCCGACTGGTGGGTCCCGCCGGCTACCGGCCCCACCGCTTGTGGGGTCTTGTCGGGCGCTGGTTACTGTCGCCTCTACTCTGATGACGAGGGCTTTGTCGAGGTAAGCATGGCTACAGTGCTGCCGCCTTGCGGGCGCTCACTGTAGCCTTACCTTGTCTTGTCTGCTTGATGGTGTGCGCGCCCCGAGGAGGGGAGCAAGCCGGCTGCAGGAAGCCGGACTGACCTGAGGCCGGCTAGGGGAGGCCAGGCCACCTTCGGATGTCTCTCTGACCGAAGGGGCCCGCCGCTTCTTGGCCGTATCAGCGGCCCGTCGTGGATGGCGTCACGGTTCGCATGGCAACAGTGCCTCGCCGGACAGGAGATGTCTGCCCCGTACGGCGTACTATAGCCATGCTTGTTCCGAGATTCGGGGGCGGCAGGGTCCACTATAGCCACGCCCCGTCTCGTCACTGTTATGGGGGTTGACTATAGGGTACGGCCCATGGCCGCCTGCCATGGGCCGGCTTCCTTGGAGCCGGTCCTTCATGGGCCGGCTCTCTTGGAGTCGGTCCTTCATGGGCCGACTTTCTTGGAGCCGGTCCTTCATGGGCCGGATTTCTTGGAGTCGGCCCTGTTGTGGCGTCCCCTAAAGATAGCCGGTCGGAGGAAGGCGGCCCCGTGTCTTGGGCGCCTCAAGGCTTCGTCAGCCCATTGTTTTTTCTGAGGGCCAAAGGGAGCCGGCTAGGCTACCCGTCATCATTTACTCTGACAGTAGTCCCCGAAGCTGGTTGGGCTTCGCGGCTGAAGGGGAAAACGAGAAGCTCGCCCAGCTTCCTATCCCGAAGAGACGGCAGCTAGGAGCCGGCCTCCCTTGCGCGTGCCTTCTCGGCGACGCATTCCCAAATTCCAAAGGCAGGAAAACAGCTGGTGTGCCAGCCAAGCGGCGGGCTGACCGCCCGCCACCCGCGCGCCGCGTGGCTCCCTTCGGCTGGAAGGGCCTGCCAGCCCACGCGCGCGGCGGGACGCCGATGCAGGCCAGGGCCCACCACTTCCGCACCTTGGCCTGTGCGTGGATCTTCTGTGGCTGGAAACCAACCGCACGTCTTCCGGCGGCGGTTCCCACTCGCCATCAAGGCGCGATAATCGCGGGACATGGGGTGTGGGCGCAGTTAATCCCATGCCCCCCACGCCTCGCCTCCTCGGCTTCGCCCCGCGAGGCTATAAGTAGGGGTGGAGAGGGGGAGCAGCAGTTGCTCGCACGCTCGCCCTTGCCCTGCCCCTTCCCTTTTCTTCTTCGCCGCGGTAGCCCTTCGCTGCGCTCCCGCTCCGCCATTCTTTCCTTCTTCCCAGCGTGCCGCAGGCTTGGTACCTCCGCGCCGTGCACTTCTCCGCCGCCACACTCACCGTCATGGCTCCGACGTCGAGCTCTTGGGACGTCTCCACCGTCCGCGACGACCATATCGATTTCCTCCGCAAGACGCGTCGGCTGCCGGGCGAACATCTTGTGCGAGTCCCTCTGGCGCTAGCGAGGGAGGTCTCGCCGACACCGAAGGAAGGCGAGCGAGTGATCTTCTACTCGCACTGCCTGCGCGGTGTCGGCCTCCCCGTGAGCGGCTTCTTCCGCGCATTCCTCGATTTTTATCAGCTTCAGCCGCACCACCTCACCCCCAAGACGGTGGTCCTGCTGTCGGCCTTCGTCTTGTTGTGCAAGGATTTCCTCGGCGTCCTCCCCACCATCGAGCTCTGTGGTGAGTTTTCCAATCTAAGCTCGGCACTGTCATCGCGGGCGTGCCAGCTCCGGGCGGCGCCTTCATCGCCATAAGGAGGTCCACCGCCGACAACCCCTTCCCTCCTATCGCGCTGATCCAGTCGGTGAAGCTCTGGCAACATTCTTACTTTTACGTGAAGAACGTTGCCCCGAACGGCGATTATGTCAATTTGTCGGCATACGTGGCCGGCCCGCCGGCCGCGAGGCCGGCTTCGTGGTCCTTTCGGGCCAGGTCACTAACGCCGGCTGGAGCTGGTGCCGTTGCCCAGCTTTGGGTGCTGATCCAGTCGGAGCGCCTGACCGGGCCCGACTTGATCGCCGCCTTCATCGAGCGCCGGGTTCTCCCGCTTTAGGGACGCCCTCATCTGATTTGTCAGATGAGCGGCCGCTTCGATCCAAGCCGGCTCAGCACCAGGGAGATGCGTCACGACGAGGTGTCATACATGGTAACTACATTGCCAACTACAAGCTCACTGAGGACTGGCAGTATGGCAAGGCGCCGTACTCTCGCGCCAATCCACCACCCATGCTAAATTTTCTTTCTTCCTTCCTTGCCCAATTTTCTTTTATAGCCGACTCTTGACTAGTAGGTTTGTCTTCAATTAGAATCCTCTCCTTCATCCTTCGGCCGGGACCGCGGGGCCGGAGCGCGAGTTCGCCCCCGACCGCGCGGCGGACGACTCCGAGGACGCCGACTTGGGGGCGGCCGCCCTGGACGACGACGCCGCGGGGGGCGGCGGCGAGACAGGTGGCTCCGGCTTCACTGCCGGCTTTGACGACTAGCCCGATGATGACGAGGCCGATCCCATTCTGCACCGCCAGCCGGCTACTGATCCCCAAGGCGCCGGCCAATCCAGTGGGCCGACCGCGCGAGGCGGCGCCAGCAGCGCCGCACGGCACTGACTCTCGTCGGAGGCCGGCCGAAGAAGCCCAAGGGATCCGCGGCGGCGACCAAGCAGGACGAGGCAGCCGCGAAGGCGGCCCGCTTCCGCAAAGTGGTGAAGCAGCCGCAGGCGGTCTCGGCATAAGTTCTGGTCCTTACGCACTTTCTTCCTTTCTTTAGTTGATGTTCTTCTAAGTCCTTTCTCCGTTTTTGCCAACCAGGGCCCCGCTCTCTCTTGAGCGGACTACCGCCGCCTCCATATTCGGCGGAGCGGGAGGATCTGCGAGCTCCTGTCGCATAGACCCCCGTGCCGAGCTTCAGGCGGCGACGGAGCGGAATGCGCGGGAGGCGCGGGAGGAGCGGGAGGCGGAGGAGCGAAGGGCGGCCGCCGCCAAGTCAGCCCAGGAGACGACGGAGGAGTCG
The DNA here is from genome assembly GCF_018294505.1 of Triticum aestivum. NCBI lineage: Eukaryota > Viridiplantae > Streptophyta > Magnoliopsida > Poales > Poaceae > Triticum > Triticum aestivum. The sequence goes on along the minus strand of NC_057813.1, from coordinate 184,300,470 downwards.
GCTGAGGCGCACTCCGACGCTGCAGCCAGGGCCCGGGCGGAAGTCGAGGCCGCAGAGAGGGCGGCAGAGGCCCTGCGTTGCTAGCCTCCGCAACTTGTCATCCCCCTCTGGTCCGCGCTCCCGGACATCCCAGTGCCCCCGCCGGAGGAAATCGGCCGCTACCCAACGGTGATGGAGATGGAGGGGGGCGACGTAGTCGTCTCGGAGGGAGAAGTGGTGCCGCCTCCGTCGGCCGGGACTGGTCAAGGCGGCCAGCCCGAGGTGCCGCCTGAGCAGCCGGCGGGAGGAGAGCCGACTGCAACGGTGGGTCTTGTAGTCCTGTCGCCGACTCACCGGCGTGCGGGGAGGGCGGCTTCAGAGCTGGATTCGCAGTGTTGCATGATCTGGAGTCGGCCACAGCTAGCTCGCCGGGGTGGACGCCGGGCGGTGGGACGGCCGCACTGAACTTGGGGGTGCAAGATGTTCGGAGCCGGCTTCAGGCTCAAGCCACCGCGCTGTAGCAATGTACCCGGGAGTTTCTTGCGACCCGGGCGGTCATTCGGGTGAGTTTTCTTGCTCATGATTTTTCCGTGGGGGCGCGTCAGCGCACCTACTGGGTGTAGTCCCCGAGTTCCGAGCCGGCTGCTGAGCAGGCGGCTTGGAACTTCTTCGAAGACTATGCCTTACTGATTTGCTTTTGCCGTCGCAGGATTATCACAACCTCCATGGCGCTACCTTCAACTCCCAGGTCCGGGAGGCAAATCAAAGGGCCGCTGGTTTGACGGAGAGCCGGCGTGAGTGTCTTCGTCTTTTTATCTCATGTGGGGGCGCGTCAGCGCACCCACTGGGTGTAGTCCCCGAGATTCGGGCCGACTGCTGAGCAGTCGGGTCGGATCTTTCTTGCTGGCTTCTTTCTTAACTTCTTCTTTCCATATTGGAAGGAGCCAACGCCAACTTGAAGCAACAGATGGGAGTGGCCCAGACCGCCCTTCGCACCAAGGAGGGCGAGCTCAGTGCTCTGGCTCTGGAGCATGACCGCCTGGCCAAGAGGTTGGCCGACCAGGAGGAAAGCCACAGGGCGGCCCTGAAGGCGGCGCAGGACAGTGAGGCCGCCCTCAAAGCCGAATATGAGACTGAAGCGGTGAGCTGGGCCGAGGCAAGGCAAGCTCTGAGCGAAGGCTACGGCCGAGTCGAGGATTTGGTTGACGGTAGGCTGCCTTCTTCTTCACTTTTTGCTTGTTCCTTGTAGGCCAGTTTGTCTCCTGACTTGCTCTGTTTCTTTCTTCTTTGTGAAGAGTACTTTCCTGGCTATTCTGTCACTGCCAACCAAGCCATCAAAGCTCATCGCGAAGCCCGACGGCAGGCTGGGGTTGAGATTGCGCCGAATGCCAACCGGTCGCTTGAGGAGCAGCTTCTGACGATCCAGGCCCGCCTTCAGCCGGCCTACCGCATGCTCCGCCGGCTTCAGCTCGCCGGAGCACAGGTGCTGGCCACCCTCTAGCCTGGCGAAGTAATTCCTCGCACCCCCAGCCATACCACCGACTGGCTGGAGGTATTCGTCAGCCGCCTTGAGGCCTGGACGGCTTCAGCAGCTCGGTCCGGTGCCCGTCGGGCGCTAGAGTTCGTCCGGGCTTGGTACCCTGGGCTGAACTTGGACCAACTGCGCACCTGGCGGCAGGAGGCTGATGAGGAGCTAGAGGCGGTGCGGCCGGCTATGATCCAGCGTGCCTCGGTGATCGTCGACTTCACCGACACCAGCGCCTTTGCTCCTGAGGTGAACGAGGACGGTGTCGCGCAGCCAGAGGAATGGTTCGGGCTGAACCCGGCCGATGGTGAAGACTCGGCGGAGGAGATTGACTCCAGCAACGAGGGCGAAGAGGATGAGGAGGAGGAAGACGGCGAAGACGCTGTGCCGGATGTTGGAGCAGCCAGCCAGCCTCAGCCTGACCGTGCCTCCAGCAACGAGGCGAGCGCGAATGCCCCGCTTGCTGCCGGTGATGACTAGGCCGAGACTCGCCAGCCGGCCACTCCTCCAGCCGACACCGTCGTCCCAACCAATCTCCCTGTCGCTCCGGGCGCTCCCTTGGCTTGATTCACTATTTTCATTTTCCTGCTCGACACTCTTTGAATAGATTTGTTATCTTTGCGCAATTCCACCCACTGGGGGTGTATTCAAACTTTGTTGAATGCCAGCGACACTCTTTTTATCTCTCGCCTTTTTTCCTTTGCCGCCTTTCTTTGGGTGCCGCCTTCCCAGCCGGACCGCTGCTCTGCACTCTGTGGCCGGGTAAGGAGTTCAGCCGTCCGGGAAGGCAAGTACTCAAGCTTTCTTAGATTGTAGCAGAGTAGGAAAGGAAGCCGGCTAGCCGGCTGCTTCAACAGCCGGTTGGCGAGGGGGGAAGCCGGCTTGTGTTATGTAAGTTCATTAGTCCTTAGCCGTTTTCATGTGGGCATCCTTTCCGCCTTCAACTCTCGCTAGTCGGTAGTCGATTCTTCGAGCTGTGCCTTTCGCAAGTGAGGGCTTGGGTGTCGGCACATTACTTGTCTGACTGCAAGTAGAACTTGGACATAACTCAAGGCGACAAGTCCCCGGGCCGACTAGTCGGACCCGGTGCCGGACGGAGAAAATAAATGTGGTGGGGTAACCATGGGTATGATACCAGGCATACATAGATAAAATAGGGTAGTCCCCGAGAACTCCTCGGGGGGCCTGTTGTCTGATACTTAATACAAAAGGTAGTGTGATACATACTGTGTTTCAACTGTAAAATCTTCGAAGAAGATTAGCATTCCCTGGGCGCTCCGACTCCTTGCCGGAATCGTCTCTCTTGCGTGCCTTGGGCTTCTGTGCGTCGATTAAGTAATAGGAGTCGTTTCCCAGAGCCCGGCTGATGACGAAGGGGCCTTACCAAGGTGCAGAGAGCTTGTGCTGGCCGGCTGTTTGTTGTATCAGCTGGAGCACAAGGTCTCCCTCTTGGAAGGATATTGGCTTCACCCTTCGGCTGTGGTAACGGCGCAGACCTTGCTGGTAGATGGCGGACCGGCTAAAGGCTAACAGCCGGCTTTCTTCCAGCAAGTCGACGCCGTCTTCTCTTGCTTCTTTAGCCTCCGCCTCCGTGTACATGGTGACCCGAGGTGAGTCGAATTCGATGTCAGCTGGGATGACAGCCTCGGCACCATATACGAGGAAGAAAGGGGTGAAGCCGGTTGACTTGTTTGGGGTAGTGCGCAGACTCCAGAGGACGGCCGGTAGCTTGTCGAGCCAGCAGCCGGCCGAACGCTCCAGCGGCACGACCAGTCGGGGCTTGATGCCGGAGAGGATGAGGCCGTTTGCTCGCTCGACTTGGTCGTCTGACTGCGGGTGGGCAACGGACGCTAAGTCCAGTCGGATGCCCTGCATCGTGTAGAAACGTGCCAGTGCTCCCTTGGCAAAATTTGTGCCGTTGTCGGTGATGATGCTGTGTGGCACACCATACCGAGTTGTGATATCCGCAGTGAATGTTACGGCAGTCGGCCCATTCAGTTTCTTGATCGACTTTGCTTCAATCCACTTGGTAAATTTGTCCACGGCGACAAGCAGATGTGTCATGCCGCCGCGCGCCGTCTTGAATGGGTCGACCATGTCCAGGCCCCAGACGACAAAGGGCCAAGTGATGGGGATGTTCTTAAGTGCCGAAGCCGGCAGGTGTTGCTTGGAGCCGAAGACTTGGCACCCTTTGCAGTGTTTGACTAGTTCCTTGGCATCCTCCAGAGCAGTCGGCCAGAAGAATCCATGGCGTAAAGCATTGACGACGAGCGCCCTGGAGGCGGCATGGTGGCCACATTCGCCTTGGTGGATGTCTTCGAGGATTGATGTGCCTTTCTCTGGCTCAACGCAGCGCTGGAAGACTCTGGTAGCACTGCGCCTGACTAGCTCTTGGTTCATTATTGTGTAAGCTCCGGCTCGGCATTGGACTTGTCTTGCCGAGATCTCGTCAGTCGGTAGCTCTCCATTTACTAGGAAACGTAGGATGGGATGGGCCCATGATGGACCTGTGATTTCTTCAACTGCAAAAACGGCTACTGCAACCAGGGTGGGCGGGCTGGGTTGTGAGGAGTTGGAGTCGGCCTCCGCCTGTTGTGCTGCTGCAGTCCCCGGGCCGGGCTCGACTATTGCAGTCCCCAAGCCGGCTGCCGAAGTCCCCGGGCCGCCTGCCTGGTCCCCAAAGTCGGATCCGACTGCGTCGGGGTCAGGCGGCACGAAGATGGCACTGGATTCCAGAGATGGCTTGACAGATGGCTTGAGGAGGCGTTGGAGGGCGACGCCAGTTGGTATAGCTTGCCGGGTGGAGCCTATTCGCGCCAGGGCATCTGCTTGCTCATTGTCGGCCCGAGGCACGTGGAGGAACTCGCACCCCTTGAAATATCCACTGAACTGCTGGACGAGGAAACGGTAGCTTGCCATGGTTGCGTCCTTGGCATCCCAGTCGCCAGATGATTGCTTAACCACTAAGTCTGAGTCGCCATACCACAGGATCCGGCGGATACCGAGTTCCTTGGCTAGACGGAGCCCATGTATGAGCGCCTCGTACTCGGCCACATTGTTGGAGGCGGCAAAGTGGATTTGTAGTGTGTATCTGAGCTTGTCGCCCTTGGGAGAGGTGAGGATGATGTCGGCTCCCAAGCCGGTGCGCATCTTGGATCCGTCAAAGTGCATCCGCCAATGAGTGGAGTCGGGGGCCGGTGGCAGGTACTGGGTCTCGGCCCAGTCGACGAGGAAGTCGGCCAATGCTTGGGACTTGATGGCGGTGCAGGGCTGATAGTAGACTGTTAAAGGAGCCAGCGAGATGGCCCATTTCGCCACTCGGCCGGATGCATCCCGGCTGCCTATGATCTCGGCAAGCGGGTAGTGCATACGACCGTGATGAGATGTTCTTAAAAGTAGGTCTTGAGTTTCTTGGAGGCAAAGTACACACCATAGCACATTTTCTGATAGTGCGGGTAGTTCTGTTTTGAGGCGGACAGTACTTCGCTCAAAAAATATACCGGCCTCTGGACTAGCTGAGCCCGGCCTTCTTTGGGACGCTGGACTACGATGACCGTGCTGACCACCCGGCTGGTTGTGGCGATGTAGAGGAGCATGGGCTCCTTCTCAGTTGGGGCCGCCAAGACAGGTGGTGTGGACAACATCTTCTTCAGCTCGTGGAAAGCTTGGTCCGCCTGGTCATTCCACTCAAAGTGAGTGGACTTCTTCATGAGTCGATAGAGGGGGAGAGCCTTCTCTCCGAGTCAGCTCATGAAGCGGTTCAAAGACGCCAAGCATCCGGTGAACTTTTGGACGTCTCGCAGCTTGGTAGGGACCTTCATTCTCTCTATAGCCTTGATCTTCACTGGGTTGCGCTCGATGCCGCGTTTGGAGACCAAAAATCCCAGAAGCTGGCCAGCTGGTACCCCGAACACGCATTTCTCCGGGTTGAGCTTGATCTGAAACCGGCGCAGATTCTCAAAGGTCTCCTTGAGGTCTTCCAGCAAAGTGTCGCGCTTCTCCGTCTTCACCACGACATCATCTACATAGACGTGGGCATTTCTGCCGAGTTGCTTGAGGAGGCATTTCTGCATGCAACGCTGAAAGGTGGCACCGGCATTTCTCAAGCCGAATGTCATAGTCAGGTAGCATAAAGCTCCGAATGGGGTGATGAAGGCGGTATTCAAGCAATCAGCCAGGTTCAACTTTATCTGGTGGTAGCCTGAATAAGCATCCAAGAAACTCGACAGCTCACATCCGGCTGTGGAGTCAATCACTTGGTCGATTCTTGGCAGGGCGAACGGATCTTTAGGGCAGGCTTTGTTGAGGCTGGTGTAGTCAATGCACATGCGCCACTGCTTGTTCTTCTTCAACATGAGGACCGGGTTGTCAAACCATTCGAGAAAGAACACTTCCATAATGAAGCCGGCTACCAGAAGCCGGGCTATTTCTTCTCCGACTACTCTTCTCTTCTCTTCCGACAGGCGGAGCAAGGGCTGCCTGACCGGCTTTGCATCAGATCAGACGCGTAGCTTGTGCTCAGCAAAATCCGTCGGGACACCCGGCATGTCTTTGGGGGACCATGCAAAGACGTCCCGATTCTCACGGAGGAAATCGACGAGCTCGCCTTCCTATTTGTTGTCAAGGCCTGTGCCTATGACATCGTGCCTCTCCGGGTGCTCCAGGTCGAGAGGTATCTTCTTTGTCTCCTTGGCCGGCTGGAAAGAACCTTGAGCTTCACATTCTTTGGAGTCAGGGGACAAGGCCGGCTGCTTGCCAGCCAAGGTCACAATTCGATCCATCATCTTCTTCTCTTCGGCGATCACGAGGGACTCGGCCACCCGACTGCTGGCTGCTGCACACTCAGAGGACTTCTTATAGTCTCCTGAAAGTGCTAGTTATCGACTAGAGGGGGGGTGAATAGGCGATATTTGTGAAAGTCTTCAAAACATGGAAGTTTCGAAGACAAACAATAGAAATAACCTAATTGATATGAAGTGGAAGATAGACTACAACAAGCAAGCCATAGTCAAGTATGCAATAGCGTTAACGTACGAAGACTAATAGCAGCTAGGTAGTAGGATCAGGATGGAAGATAGTATGAAGCCAATCAACAATAGTAGTCAAGCAATGAAGTCAATCAGATAAGACAGATAAGCAATGACTTCACGAAGACAAACTCAAAGTAAAGGAGGGATGAGATAGAACCAGTCACTTGTTGAAGACACAGGATTTGTTGGACCAGTTCCAGTTGATGTGACAACTCTACGTCTGGTTAGGGAGGCTGAGATTCAACTCAAAAGACCGTGTCTTCACCTTATTCCCCTTGAGCTAAGGACACTTAGTCCTCGCCCAATCACTCTGGTAAGTCTTCAAGGTAGACTTCCGAACCTTCACAGACTTTGTTCACCTGGCAATCCACAATGACTCTTGGATGCTCAGAACGCGATGCCTAACCGGCTGGATGATACACAGTCCTCAAGTGTAATAAGTCTTCAGGTCACACAGATAGAAAGACTTCAGTGATGGCTAACACTCTTTGGCTCTGGGTGTTTGGGCTTTGTCCTCACAAGGATTTTTCTCTCTCTCAAATGCTTCGAGGTGGGTTGCTCTCAAACGACAAAAGCCGTGTACAAACTCTGAGCATCCACCAATTTATGGTGTAGGGGGTGGGCTATTTATAGCCACTAGGCAACCCGACCTGATTTGTCCAAAATGACCCTGGGTCACTAAGGAACTGACACGTGTTCCAACGGTCAGATTTCAAACACACGCGGCAACTTTACTTGGGCTACAAGCAAAGCTGACTCATCCAGCTCTGGATAAGGTTTGCTCTCATTGTCTTCGCTCGAAGACATAGGATTTGAGTTGAGCATCACTTCAGTCACTCTGACTTAGTTCACTTGGACCCCACTTAACAGTACGGTGGTTCCTATGACTCAACAAAGAAGAAAAGGAAGCAACGAATCCACGTCTTTGCGCTCCATAGTCTTCACGCAATGTCTTCTCATGTCATAGTCTTCAATATGAATATCTTCTCATACCACCATTGTCTTCAATGTCTTCATACATTTTTAGGGGTCATCTCCGGTAGGTAAACCGAATCAATGAGGGACACTACCTGCGTTATCCTATAATTCTCACAAATGCATTAGTCCCTCAACCAACTTTGTCGTCAATACTCCAAAACCAACTAGGGGTGGCACTAGATGCACTTACAATCTCCCCCTTTTTGGTGATTGATGACAAACTGGTTGAAGTTTTCAACGGGGATAAATATGTGAAATTGTAATGATAGGAAATAGTCTTCATAAGTTGCAAGGGCTCCCCCTGAAGATGTGCATGTAAGTAATTTGCTTTTGGAATGCAAATGCACATGGCAGGTTGTACTTGTGGAGATCCACTTCAACTTATGAAGATAATTTATCATGCATGAACTGATATAGCAAGTATAATGACATGCATAATGAAAAATGGACGTCTACAGAATGATCTAAGTGCGGAAGTTATCATCGCATCATAGTGAAGCAAATAAGTAGCAGTGGACCATCAAGTTTAGGTGTTACAACTCAGAGAACCAAATGTTTCAAAAGGCAAGAGTTGTAAGCACGCAGCAAAATATAATGCAACCGCCCATATGAACCCGCTTGAAGACTATCAACTCATACGCTTCTCCCCCTTTTGTCAGTAAGGACCAAAAAGGTTTGAAGACATAGAGCATCTACTCGTTAACATGAGTAGGTGAAGTAGCAGGGTTGTCGTCGTTGGGTGGCGGTGCAGATGAACTTGGTGCAGTGTCGATGCGCGCAGTAGTAGGAGGTGGTGAAGTAGCATCATCTTCATCATTGATCACTCTGGCATTTACCGTTGCCGCGGAGGAAGAATATTCTGAGTCTTCAAGAGATGGAGTACGACGTAGGACAGCAGTCCGTGGAGGAGTGGAGTCAAACTGGAATCTTTCATTGAAGCCATCGTCTTGAAGATCAGCTTCAGCACTGAGCAGGGTCAAACTCTTCCATGATCGCCGGCAAGTTTCATGAGCAACAAAGGCATTCTTGGTGGCAAGGTTGCGAATGCGATTGACATCCACCAAGAGGCTTTGCATCTGTCTCTTGAGCCAAAAGTGATGTTTATCCTGTTTCTGATGAACGGCCACAAGAAGTTCTCGGTCATTGAGAACGCGAGAACGCTTCCGAGGCCTTTGGGCAATGGTGCTTTCAGTGGCTTCAGTAGGTGGTCGATGAGGCAGACGAGTATTTCCAGCCAATGGATAGATTTGTGTTGCTGCTTGAACACCTTCAATGGGTTGAGTGAAGCTTTGGTGCTCAGCATTCTGAAGACAAAGAGGCTTCTTGGCCGGTTCAGGGTATATAGCTTCAACTGACATATCAACCTCTGGTAGAAAAATCACATGATTGCGAGCAGAAGGTTGTAGTTAACAGATGAGTGTCGCTTGATGAGGCGCATGACCCATGGAGCATAAAACTTCATACCAAACAGATCAGATCCAGATGCAGCCAGTTGCCTGATGAAGAAGTCTTGCGCATTGAAGCTGATGCCATTGAGAATGTAGAAGACCAAAGTCTTCATAGCTCCTTCAAGCTTTGCCGCTGATGAATGTCCTTTGATAGGCCATAGAGTTCGCCTGATGATGTGATATATGGTGCGTGGAAAATACTCAAAGTCTTCAACAAAGAACTCTGTTGGATATTCAGCATCACGTGGCAAGGGCTTCATCATGCTCAACATCTGACTCATATTGGGTTCAGGCTTATGGAAGATGCTTTCCAGAGCATTGCGGTGATTTGGACAACCAGGTTCATAGAGTTCTCCGGGAGTGGATAGGCTTGTAAGCTCAATGATGTCGAGAGCTTTGGCTTGATCATGAACATTTCCTGTCATCCACTCTAGAATCCATGTCTTGATATCTCTGTTGTAGCCGCGAATGTGCAGAGTAGCATAGAATTGAAGCAATAGCTCTTCATTCCAGTGTTCTTTATCTGTGACAAAACTGAGCAGCCGAGCATCACGAAAGCAATCAAGTGCTTCTTCTAAGCAGGGCAGTCCAGTAATGGCTTCAGTGTCGAGGCGCATATGAGGGAAAATGCGCCCTTGATCATACAGAACACAGGAGTAATAGGTTCACTGCTGATGACTCCAGAATTGATCTGATGATATTCTTGGCTTCGTGTAGGGGTTCTTCGAGCTGTCAAAGAATGTGTTGTGGCTCTTGAATCCATTTGCATTGAAAGACCCGACAGATGTGGAAGTACCTGGAAACCTTGGCAATCTTGGTTGTGGCTTCTGGACCTGAGGCCTATGCTCTATGTGATAGTTAAATTGAGGACCAGAGACAATAGGCGGAGGAACCAGAATGGGCCATCTTACTATGATTAGCTCACCATAGTTGTATGCTTGCTCGATTGTATAGGGCCTTGGGGGCGGAACAGGAGCAGTGGCTGCAGCTGAGGCTTCAGGCTGCACAACAGGTGCTTCAGGAGCAGTTGCCTCATTAGCTTCAGGTGCAGTGGCCTCATTAGCTTCAGGCACACTGGTTGGTTCAAGCTCCACATTAGCTTCAGCCATGACAGCATCATTGGCTTCACTTGCGTTGGTTGTGGCAGCTTCAGGATTTTCAACCTCCACTTGAGGAGCTGGAGGGTCAGGCACAGACACATTCACTTTGTGAACTGTTTCTTCAGGCATGGGGTGAGTTTGGACACGTTCTTCTTGACGTTCCTCATCGGCTGATGCAGCCAGATTGTCTTCAGCAGCTTGTGCTTCAGACACAGAGACATTCACAGTTGGAGCAGGTTCAGAAAATACTTGACGTGCAACAGGTGAACGTTGCACTTCTCCTTCTGGAACGCTCGACAGAGGGACTTGAGGCCTTTGTCCTTTGCGAAGCCTGCGAAATGCTGGCAATGCCTTGGGAGATGGAGTTGGCTGGGCCTGAAAGTCTTCATCCTCTTCTTGCACGGGGGGTGTAGCTTGTTGTTGTTGTTTAGGAGTACTCAGGGAGTCTTGTAGTTGTGGGTGATCATCCCACAATGCATCCTGAGCAATTGGCATCAGTGGACGACGAATGCTGATGAGTTCGCTGTTCGTATGAACAGGCGATGATACCATGTCATGTTCGATCTGAGGAAGAACTTCATCATCAGCTACATTGTCATCATGACCAATGTCTTCAGCAGCGGTGGGTTCAGCTGCTGGAATATCTTCAGCTTCACGAGCCTCTGTCTAAGCAGGCTCATGGACTATCATTCTTTGTTCTTGATGTTCTGACGCTGAGCGAACCACTGAAATGGGTTCAACAACTAAGGGCTCTGTGGAAGCAGCCCTAGTCTTCTTCGTCTTGCGCTTCTTCTGGGAGGGAGCGGCATCAGAGTCTTCAGTGTTCTTCCTCTTTCTGGCTTCAGCCTCGGCAGCCCTCGTCTTCTTTTGTTATGAAGCGGTTGTGGTGACCTTTGGCTTCGAGCTAGTCATGCTACTTGCGAAGATAATGCGAGGAGCTTCTTGGCTTGAAGGTGCAGGCTGGTCAGCAGGAAGCTTCTTCTTTTTCTTTGCAGCCATCCTAGGGTCAATGCTAGGACGGCCAAGTGACTTGCGCTTCTCTGCCTCATTGTAGGCAAGCACACACTTATCAGCCAAACACTTCATGCGGTCACGAGAGCCTTGAGCTTCTTGGCGCTTCTTCAGAAAAGCTTATTTAAGCTCATGCAGCATGACCTTGAAGTTTCTCACGTCTTGAACACTGAGCTTCGCCACATGCTTCTTGAATTGAGCCTTCTCATAATCAATTTTGTTCTTCAGCTCAACGATGCGCTGAGCAAGAGCTAGCTTAGAAGCAATGGCGCCATTGAAAGAGACACTGAGGCCAATGGGAAGCTGTAAATCTTCAAAGCTGACATTGGGGGTGTCGAACCACTCATCAATGAAATTGCGGATGATGGCCACATCAAAGAGAGGCACATTGTTGAAGATTTCTGCTTCTTCCTTGCTCTTTATCAGCTGCTCAAGAGCATCATTAGCAAGATCTTCATCACTTGACAGATCAATGGGTTCTTCACGCAGAATGGCGGCAGGAGTCAAGGCTTGATCAGTATGCCTGACAAGTTGCTTTTTCTTCTCCGTCTTCTTGGAGATACGGGATTGATCTTCAGACTGCACACTGGCTTCAGGAGGTGCAGTGGCCAGAGGCTTCGCACGTAAAGCCTTTGGAGGTGCTGATTTAGAAGCCTTTAGCTTCTTTTGCTTTTGTGGCTTCAAAGGAGGAGCTGGGGCTTCATCAGTGTCAGCATCATTATCAGAATGATCTGCCTTGGCACCTTGGACCAAGATGTAAGTGATGAGGCCATCAAGGTTTGCAAAGGGGCCAATTCTGTTTTCTTCAGCTTCACGTGTGCCATCATCACGGGGAGCAGAGGGACCAGGATTGAAGTCTAATCCCCGTGACTTCTTGTTTTCTTTTGCCGAAGCCTTAGCAAACTGGAAGTTGCGCTTGAAGAGATTGTCGTCACGACACCAGAGCAATGATGATGGGTCGGCTTCTTCAGGCTGTGGCCCACGGACCATGCATGGATAGAATTCTTGTGCAATGGCTTCAGCTTTGTTCTTGGGGGGAAGGCCTCGATAGAGAATATCACCCCAAGGGCTCTTGATAGCATTTTTCTCTGCGTACTCCTGGGTGACGAACTTGTACTTGTACCACTGTTCAGCCCAATAGCGTCGAATCCATTGGATTCGAGTCTTGCGCTGATTGTAATCTTCTTTAGGATCTGTTTTATACATTTCTGCCAGATCATCAGGCAGATCCCTTGATGTTCCCCCATGATGCTGTCTGCCACCCTTCCTTGCTGATTTTTCTGCAGCCATGAACTTCAAGCCGAATGGCTTCAATACATTCAGAGGCTTCAGAGATTTACGCTTGCTGGTCAAGCAGGAACTAGCTTCAGGAGAATTGATATGATGCTGTAGGTATTCTGCAAATGAATGCAGACTATGAGAAACAAGGGATTCTCCCACGGACATGTACCTGTGATAGCATTAGAGATGCGAGGGAAGGGGAAGAGGTCATATGCATTCTCAGAAGATTTTGAAGATAAATCAGTTTGAAGATATTGACCTCATGATGCGAAGACATTCACTTATATAGGTGAGTTGGTTCCAGATTTGTACCAATCCATGAATGAGTACAAGTGAGGAATCAAACTAGTCAGGAAATCTAAGTGAAGTGACTCGGCAGTATGAGATGCAGACAGAATAGATCTAACATTGAATAGGCAGAAACTACTTTTGGTAAACAGGATGAATCTTGAAGATCAAAAAGGTGGTAAAAATAGAGTTATAATTACCGCACGAAGAACTGCTAGGTGGGAAGACTAGGAGACTGAGCAGTTCAGCCCACCGTGCCCTAACTTGGCGACGGAGGACACCTACGGCGACGGCAGAGAGGACGATGTCCGCGGCCGGCGTGAGGACAGCGTCGGAGAAGTCGCGGCAGCTAAGCGCTTCATCGCCGGTGTCATCGCGAGCTAGCGGTGGCGCTAGGGTTTTGACGGAGGTGGAGAGGTGGAAGAAGGATTTCTTTACCGCAGGGGACAAGTATTTATAAGTAGGTGAGAGACACAGCACAATTACGCTGGTGCCCCTGGCTGTTAACATCTGAGGGGTACGTGGCAAGCATGCAACATACGTAGAATTGTCCCACATTCCCATGCTCGCCAGGCATGTCGGAGAGTTGTTCCAGCTTCTCCGGATTTCAACAATAAAGATAAGTCATTTAAAACAGATTTAATGTTTGTCTCTTTGCCTTCTGCTGACTAGGACGCAGAGAAGACATTCGACAGTTTCAGTAGAATGCATATGATTTGGACAGATAGAGTTTGAGATAGGAAGCATAGAGAGGTTAGGGTCCGATCACATTCACTTAGTTCAAAAGATCCAATCTTGAAGACATAGCTATAAGTGAATGCTGTAGAGGACAGAACACTAGTATATATATATATATATATCAGAAAGCAATCAAATCATCATAGTGTAGAAGATCATGAAGATAAACTGAAACTGAAGACAAACCAAATGCGAAGTTATTGCAATATAACACCATGAGTGAAACACTTCAAACAGAGAAAGTTGGTGGTGGCGTTACCCACCGTATAGGAAGTATTAGACCCAGACACGGCGCACAATTATCGTGGCGCTCCGAAGTCAAATTCCATGTTAATGTATTCACACTCAGAGTGTAAATCTTCATTGGTTGAAGATAATACATTACTTTGTGTGTTGCACATCTAAGTCATCAACATGCATAAGTGTTAGGATGTGTGCCTGATCATAGGACATTCGAGGATTCCAAGATATTTAGCTCACACCGTAACTTGCAAAACATTTTCTCATCCAAGGGCTTTGTGAAGATATCTGCCAGTTGCTCTTCAGTGTTGACATGCATGATATCTATATCTTTCTTCATAACATGATCTCTAAGGAAGTGATGACGTATTTCAATGTGCTTTGTCTTCGAGTGCTGGACTAGATTGTTGGCTATCTTGATGGCACTTTCGTTGTCGCAGAAGAGAGGTACTTGGTTCAGGTTGATGCCATAATCCTTGAGAGTTTGCTTCATCCATAGAAGCTGAGCACAATAGGATCCAGCAGCAATGTATTCAGATTCAGCAGTTGAGAGCGATACACAGTTCTGCTTCTTTGAAGACCAACAGATAAGTGATCGACCAAGAAAATGACATGTGCCTGATGTAGACTTGCGATCCACCTTGTCACCAGCATAATCAGCATCCGAGAATCCAACCAAATCAAATTTTGAGCCCTTGGGATACCATAATCCGAGTGTTGGGGTGTAAGCCAAATATCAAAGAATTCGCTTCACAGCTAAGTGATGCGATTCCTTTGGTGCCGCTTGGAATTGAGCACACATGCAAACACTAAGCATAATATCTGGCCTAGATGCACATAAATAAAGCAAAGAACCAATCATGGAGTGGTATACCTTTTGATCGAACTCTTTACCATTGTCGTCGGGACCAAGATGGTGTTTGGATGGCATTGGCATCGTGTAGCCTTTGCAGTCTTCCATTCCAAACTTCTTCAGACAATCTTTGAGGTATTTTTCTTGAGATATGAAGATGCCATTTCGTTGCTGACGAATTTGAAGACCAAGGAAGAACTTCAGCTCACCCATCATGGACATTTGATATTGCTCTTGCATCATGTACCCAAACTCATCACTGTACTTCTGGTTGGTCCAGCCGAAGATTATGTCATCCACATATATTTGGCACACAAACAGTTCACCATCATATGTCTTCGTGAAGAGTGTGGGATCAAGGGATCCAGGTTTGAAGCCTTTACTCTTCGGGAAGTCTTTGATTGTATCATACCAGGCATGAGGAGCTTGTTTGAGGCCATACAGTGCTTTGTTTAGCTTGTACACCATATCAGGATGTTTTGGATCTTCAAAGCCAGGTGGTTGTGCGACATATACTTCTTCTTCAATCTTGCCATTGAGAAATGCACTCTTTACATCCATTTGATATAGCAAGATGTTGTGATGACTAGCGTAGGCTAGCAGTATGCGAATAGCTTCAAGTCTAGCAACAGGAGCAAATGTTTCATCAAAGTCAATTCCTTCAACTTGAGTATATCCTTGAGCCACAAGACGTGCTTTGTTTCTGACGACTTGACCATGCTCATCTTGCTTGTTTTGATATATCCATTTTGTTCCAATAATGTTATGCGTACGAGGATCAGGTCGCTTGACAAGTTCCCAAACATTATTCAGCTTGAACTGTTGAAGTTCTTCATGCATGGCTTGAATCCATTCGGGTTCCATAAAAGCTTCAGCAACTTTCTTGGGTTCTGATATTGACACAAATGAAAAGTGCCCACAGAAGTTTGCTAACTGTGTTGCTCTTGAGCGAGTAAGCGGACTAGGCGCGTTGATGTTGTCAATTATCTTCTCGATTTGTACTTCATTTGCAACACGAGGATGAACATGATGAAGATTTTGCTCTGGCTGATCATTGTCATCATTGGGAGGATTGTCTTCGGTCTGAGCAGTGTCTTCAGGTTGATTTGGTGGAGAGATGATAAGTTCCTCTTTAGGCTGTGCTTCAGAAGGCATGATTTCACCAGTTCCCATCAGCTTGATAGATTCGCTTGGAGGAGCTTCATCTAGTGTACTTGGCAGAATTTCTCTTTGTGAACCATTGGTTTCATCAAATTTCACATCCACAGTTTCAACGATCTTATAGAGAAAGAGGTTGAAGACTCTGTAGGAGTGTGAGTCCTTTCCATAGCCAAGCATGAAGCCTTCGTGAGCCTTAGGTGCAAATTTTGACTTGTGATGGGGATCCTTGATCCAGCATCTAGCTCCAAATACTCTGAAGTAACTGACATTTGGCTTCTTGCCAGTAAGGAGCTCATAGGATGTTTTGTTCAGAAGCTTGTGGATTTAAACACGGTTGATGATGTGACAGGCTGTATCAATAGCTTCAGGCCAGAACTTTCTTGGTGTCTTGTATTCATCTAGCATTGTTCAAGCCATCTCAATGAGGGTTCTGTTTTTGCGCTCAATGATGCCATTTTGCTGAGGTGTGTACGGAGCAGAGAACTCATGAGTGATTCCCATTGTATCCAGATACAGATCAAGTCCTGTGTTCTTGAATTCAGTGCCATTGTCACTTCTGACATGCTTGATCTTCACGCCATAATTGTCCATTGCTCGATTTGCGAAGCGCCTGAAGACATCTTGCACTTCAGTCTTGTAAAGAATTATATGAACCCATGTGCATCTTGAGTAGTCATCAACAATGACGAAGCCATAGAGACAGGCAGTTGTTGTGAGGGTGGAGTAGTGAGTAGGTCCAAATAAGTCCATGTGTAACAGCTCGAAGGGTTGAGATGTTGTCATGATTGTCTTCGAGGGGTGCTTTGCCCTTGTCATCCTTCTAGCTTCACAGGCACCACACAGATGATCCTTCTTGAACTTGACATCTTCGATGCCAATGACATGCTTCTTCTTGACAAGTGAGTGTAAGTTCCTCATGCCAGCATGTCCTAGCCTTCGATGCCAGAGCCAGCACTCTGAAGCTTTTGTGAGAAGACATACGACAAGCTGTGGACCTGCTGAGAAATCTACCACGTATAGATCATCTTTCCTATATCCTTCAAAGACTAGAGATTTGTCAGATTCCATTAGTACAAGGCAACGATATTTTCCAAATAGCACAATCATGTTTAAGTCACAAAGCATTGAGACACACATTAAGTTGAACCCAAGGGATTCAACAAGCATCACTTTATCCATGTGTTGATCCCTAGAGATTGCAACTCTACCTAGACCCAATACTTTGCTTTTATCAGTGTCAGCAAATGTGATTTGACTCTTGTCGGATGGACGTAAGGTTGAGTCCATGAAAAGACTTCGATCACCAATCATATGATTAGTGCATCCGCTGTCAATAATCCATTCTGAAGGTTTTGGTGACATGCCCTACAGTGCAGTTAGGAGGATAGGCTTCACAAGGTATGTTGTGAAGCATAAGCATTTTATGCATACTAGGATTATCACAGCATAGATCAAGATTAGAACACACAGTATGACAGATAAGAGATTCATATGTGGAATACATAGTAAGTCATTTTATCATGCGTCCCTTTATGTTTTAGGTCCCCAGCAATAATATCGGACGCCATTGATTGCTGGCTGGAGACCACATTCTGCAAAAGAGAGTTATTTCTTCTTCACCACCCACATTTTCAGGGGTGGCTTAAAAGCGATGAGTCTAAGTGCAGCATCTGAGAATTTCGGCTTTGAAGCCCTAGCAAATAGCCTTGCAGGAAATGAATGATACTCATGTGAATAAGCAGAAAAATTCTTAGTTCTATGAACATAGCGGTTTGAAGACACATGCTCATATTCATGAGTCTGAGTATGATTTCCCTGCAAAACATTGGCATTAGGGTGACTCAAGTGAGTCCTGTGTTCGTAAGTAGCCGTTGGACCATATGATGCCTTTGGTCTGGGGTTTGTCTTCTTCCCTGGTGGTGTCATGATGACATTCACTGGAAGATTCTCAAGGCAGCTTTTGGGAACCCAGATCTTCTTCATAGGAGGTCCATTCCTGCAGTTAGTACCAATATACCTGCCAAACACTTCACCATTCTGATTTTTGAACAATTTATAGTTTGCATCAAAGGATTCATCAATGATAATAGGATTAGCACAGGTAAATCCAGATAAAGTGGATGGATCCACTGAAGGTTCCTATGCAGAAACCCATGTGGTTTTGGGATACTGCTCAGGCTTCCAATAGGAACCATCAACATTCATTTTCCTCTCGAACCCAACACCCTCTTTCCTAGGGTTTCGGTTCAGAATCTGCTTTTTGAGGACATTGCAGAGTGTCTGATGTCCCTTCAAACTTTTGTACATCCCTGTTTCAAGCAATGTCTTTAACCTAGCATTTTCATCAGCAATACTAGTGGTATCCTCCGCAGAGGGGTTAGTAACCACATCAGTAGTTGAAGACAATGAAACAGCAGGAGCAGTGGAACATTTAGCAACAAATGTAGCGTTATCACGCTCAATGCATTTTAAACATGGTGGTTCAAATCCATCCTGAGCGGGACTGATCTGTTGAGCGCGAAGTGACTCATTCTCTGTTTGAAGGTCTTCATGAGTCGCTTTTAATTTCTCAAGCTCTTGCTTCCTTTGAAGATAATCATAGGAGAGCTTTTCATATGTGGTTGAGAGCGTCTCATGAATACTTTCAAGTTCTTGGTACTTAGCATGAAGATTTTTTATGTCTTCTACTAAGGACTGTGAACGTGTCATTTCCGCGTCCAACAGGTCATCGCTTTTGTCTAACAATTTTTGAGTATGTTCCATAGCCCTTTGTTTTTCAGTAGCAATTTTAGCAAGTGTTTTGTAGCTGGGTTTAGATTCACAATCAGAGTCATCTTCACTTGATGTTTGAAAGTAAGCATCGCGTGATTTTACCTTGGCACCGCGTGCCATGAAGCAGTAGGTGGTAGCAGGATTGTCCATGTCATCAGCTTCAGCGTTGGTGTGGAAGTCATTGCCTTCAGTGTTGAAGATGGACTTGGCAACATAGGCTGTGGCTAGAGCCAGACTCGCAACGCCAGGGTCGGACTCCTCTCCAGATTCCACCTCCGCATCCTCAGAAGCAGACTCCTCCTCTGAATCCATTTCCTTGCCAACAAAGGCACGAGCCTTGCCTGATGAGGTCTTCTTGTGTGATGAAGACTTGGAAGAAGACTTTGAGGATTTCTTCTTCTTCTTGTCATCAGAATCATATTCCTTGCTCTTCTTCTTCTTCTTCTTCTCATTGTCCCACTGTGGACACTCAGATATGTAGTGACCAGGTTTCTTGGACTTGTGGCAGGATCTCTTCTTGTGGTCATGGGTGGAAGCTTCATGAATCTTGGAGCTGGATCGTGAAGACTTTCTGAAGCCCTTCTTCTTGGTGAACCTCTGAAACTTCTTCACAAGCATGGCAAGTTCCATTCCAATGACTTCAGGATCATCAGAACCGCAGTCAGATTCTTCTTCAGATGAGGAAATCACTTTTGCCTTCAAGGCACGAGTTCGGCCATAATTGGGACCATAGATATCTCTTTTCTCAGAAAGCTAGAACTCATGTGTGTTGAGCCTCTCAAGTATATCAGACGGATCGAGTGTCTTGAAGTCAGGACATTCTTGAATCATGAGGGCAAGGCTGTCAAAGGAGTTGTCAAGTGATCTCAACAGTGTCTTGACGATTTCATGCTTGGTGATCTCAGTGGCCCCAAGAGCTTGAAGCTCATTTGTGATGTCAGTCAGACGATCAAACGTGAGTTGGACATTTTCATTGTCGTTCCTCTTGAAGCGGTTGAAGAGATTGCGAAGAACACTGATCCTCTGGTCTCTCTGTGTAGAGACGCCTTCATTGACCTTGGACAGCCAGTCCTAGACTAGCTTTGATGTTTCCAGAGCACTCACACGGCCATACTGTCCTTTGGTCAGATGACCACAGATGATGTTCTTTGCAGTCGAGTCCAGTTGAATGAACTTCTTGACATCAGAAGGGGTGACACCTTCACTAGTTTTGGGAACGCCATTCTTGACGACATACCAGAGGTCGACATCAATGGCTTCAAGATGCATGCACATCTTATTCTTCCAGTAGGGATATTCTGTTCCATCGAACACGGGGCAAGCAGTGGAGACTTTGATTATCCCTGCAGTCGACATAGCTAAACTCCAGGTGGTTAAACCGAATCACACAGAACAAGGGAGTACTGTCACACCATGATTTTCATGCGACTACACTTAAGCTAACAATCATGATAAAATGTGGTTTGACAAAAACTTTTGAGTGTTTTGGACCTTGCCTTGATTGGTTTTTGTCTGTTGTTTGCAAGTGCTCTAAAAATAAAATAAAATCCTCCAACTCTTATACTCCTTATCCTTGATCCAAAAACCTTTCCCAATGATCATGCCATGTGTATATAGCATTATAGTATTTTCTTACAAAAATAATTTGGCCAAAAAGTATTTTCTAAAATTAGTTTTCCAAAAACCCCTGAATTGAGGTTTGCACTGCAAGTACTTAATTAAGGGCAGTAAAAATCTTTCCAAAAATATACTTGGCTCCTATTATATATAGGATACCCAGAAACCACAAAAATATAATTTTGAAAGTTATTTTCCTATTTTATTTAAAAGCTTTTTCTTAAGGCCAGGAATGGTCTTTAATAGGGAAAAATTATTTTATTGTTTTAAAAATATTTGACAAAAATCAGGGAAACTCAGTGGACATATATTGTCCATATATAAGAGTTTCAACACATGGTCATGTTCAAAATATTGATCAAAGTGCCCCAAAACCCTTCCTGTCCAGAACCAAATTTGAACAACTTTGTACTACCAACTTTCTCTCCTTGACCCCAACTTTTGTGAGCATGTGCACATGACCAAATGAGGCCACTACACCAAATGGTGCATCAAGGAGAAGTGATTTGCTCAACTAGATCTACACAAGTCCATTTCTGTTGATTTCTAGGGTTTACAAAAGTTGCATTGGCAACTTTGCCCAAATGAACTCAATATTGGTGAAACCCGTTATTTTCTCATGACATTTGACCCTGTCAAGCCTTATGACAAGAGGAGTTCATCTTATTGCCCAAACCAGCAACAAACACCTTCTGCCATTTTACTAAAACAACTACTTTGACCTCTTCCACTCTTCTCCATGGCCTCCCCTTTTTACCATAGCCCCTCCAAGTCCCCATCTACCTCCAGTAACAATGGTTGCACCTCAGCTCAATGATTGAGGGGTGAAACCACCTCATTTACCCCTCTGGACAGCCCCTTTCCCTCTCTTCCTCACCTCCCTCCTGCCTCCAGTGGCCACCCAAGGCATCCAAGGATTTCCCCATATTCTTTACTCCTCCCTAGAGCTACCAGACATGCTTGGTCGTGCCCACTTTGCCAAAAAAATGGCATGCCGGCCATTTGCATGCTCTGGAGCGCGCTACAGTGCACTTCCGCACTGTAGCTGGCCTCTTCCAAGCACCTCCGGCCACCTCGGGCCTCCCTAGCGCGCCCGACGATGCGCCTTGGCGTCCGCAACACGCCACACCTCTGTCCCCCTCCTCCTTCTCCCTCCTGCCGCCCTTGCTCGCACGCGCGCCGGCCGCCTGAGAGCTCCAATGAGCGGCCTCACACGCGCGAAGCTCTAGCCTTCCCCGCTCTCTCTCTTCCTTCCCCTCGATGTAGAACTCTCCGACAAGGACCCCAGACACGCTCAAGTGATCCCCCGTGGCCTCCAGCAATGGCTAGAAGCTCGCTGGCGCACGAGCCACGGTGCACCGCGCCCCTCCTATTTAAAGGCCACCCCGAGCCCTATCTCGTCTCCAACTGCACTCTCTCCCTCCCCTGGACCCCCTGGACCTCGCCATTCTTCCTCCCGTGCCCCCCATCCACCTCCAAGGCCGAAGCCGAGCCGCCGTCCATCGCCAAAATTCGTGCCGTCCCGACTCCCTCCTCTCCCTATAACTGCATCACAAGACCCCCCAGAACCAGAGGAGCTCTACCGCACCCTTCTTTCTCCTCCGGCAAGCCGCTAGGCCATGGCCACTCTCGCCCGACGCCAATGTCCGTCACGGGCGAAGCCCTGTTCCCATCCGGTGACGCAGGCACCCGTGGTGGGGTCTCCCCGGTTCGTCTCTCTCCTTTGAGCACGCCGGTGGGCGGCTCATCGCCGGAGATGCCCTGTAGCACCGGCGGCCGGCATCGAAAGCCTCCTCTGTCTCCCTTCGCGCCCGCGCGGGAGGTTGAGGACGAACCTGCAGGCGGGGCCCGCTCATCAGTGGCCCAGCCACCGGGCCACGCAGGCAAGTGGAGGCGGGTTCGCCGTCTCCCGCGTCCCCGCAGCGAAGGCGTACTCCTTCTTGGCTCCTTCGACGTCACCACCTCTGCCCGCGCAGCCGAGCCGCTGGGCCGGCCCACGGTCTATCTGTCGCCTTGTGCGCAGGGTAAGGTTAAAGCCTTATTCCTTTTTTTTCTTTTTCTAGTCAACTTCAAAAATCCATAAATAATTCAAATTAACTCCAAATTTGATGATTCAAATTTCTAGTAGGTTCTAAAATCATGCCCTACCACATGGTGCTATTGTCACATTTTTACAGAAGCATTTCCTTCACAAATATTTATCAAATCCTATTTTTCCTATTTCTGTGATGAACTTTAGAAAATCACAGAGAGCTCAAAGTTGATCCAAATGCCATGATTCAAATTCCTAGATGCTTCTCAGTTCAAAACTTAGTTTTTGAACATTTTTACTAATACTTTCTGTACCACCTCAAATAATGGTCTATTTCTTCATGTATAGCCAACTCTGCAAATTCATAAAGAAATCATTTAACTCCAAATCAAGTGAAACCAAATCCTAGATTCTCCTAAAATCATCCTTTGTTAAATGGGTATCTTTGCTCATTTTCCAAAAAATATATTTCTGTACACTTCTTGCAAATCCACAAATCCCTTGATTCCATCATATTGAAATGTTCAGAGATATCCATTCATCAAATCCCAATGAAAGCACTTTGGTCACTCCTCATATGACCAGAGGTATCCTAGAAAAGTCCAACTCACATTTTTAGAGCACTTTTACTTTTGCCTTGTTGTGTTGATTATTGTGTTTGTTTCCGACGTTAGTTTACTAAGTAGACGGAGTACTTGGAGAAGGACCAGAAGATTTCAAGACTCTGATGAACCAGGCAAGCAGCCCTTTGACCATGTCTATGAAACCCTTTTTATGCATGTCATATAGCACCATATTGTTGTTGCAACGGAATCATGATGATGTGGTATCCACTTTGATGGTTTGCCACCGTACTTCCTCGTTGATACTTGCATTGTGCATGACCCTACCTTCTTATGAGGGTTATGCCGGTGGGAGTAGATAGGATGCTAAAGTAGATGCTACGCAAAAGGGACGGGAATATGCATGATGAAGGAGACAAAGTGTTTTCAAAGGACTTTTCAAAAACCCCGTCGGGTGCCACTTATGCCCGAGGGAGATGATGAGATGGGTAACCACTTGATGACGAAGTGGTGTACTGAGGCAAGAGTGTGTTGTTTTCAAAATGGATTTGTTTAAGTTGCGACCGTTATTCCAACCTTACATGCACAACCACTCTACCCTTGTATGGGAAAGGGCATTATTGATTACCTAGGTCGATACTAGCTTGGAGCCCGCATTACTAGTGATGGGGGAGAGTTGGTGCTCTCTCTCGGGATGGGGTCGTGCCAGGTAGGGCGGCCAAGAACATTTTTATGGGGCACCGGACACACCGTTGGTACCCCGTGCCAGTATGTGATGAATATGGGAGCGATGCTCCACAATTTTAAGATGTGATAATGTTGGGCACGGGGGTTATTACCAATCGAATGGACTCCATGTTAGTGTCATCTAGGGAAAGGTAGTGATCGGGTTCTTACCCCAGGTACTTGAGGTATCGCGGGTCGTGGATGACACGGAAGTTCCCCGGATCTTGTGGGTAAAGTGTGCAACCTCTGCAGAGTGTAAAACTATTCGAATAGCCGTGTCCCCGGTCAAGGACAGTTGGGTAACCGCTCTTGGGCTACGTCCACATGTTTACAAACTGTGTGTGTGTGTTGATAAAACTACTTGGGTCAAGTCAAGGGACTTGACATGATTGAGTTGGGTTGGTGCCCACTCTATTTATGTATATATCTGTAACCTGTCCTCATGGTTACTTGAATTCTCTTGTTGCATGTCTTACAAGTTGTTGAACATGTCATTGCACTCAAAACTAGCTTTCTGCAAAAATTTACCTATATCATGCATTGTTGTATCTTGAACCAAAACATGGGTTGCTTGCGAGTACATTCAAAATACTCATTGGCTTGCCACTGGTTATTTAATTGACCAGGCATGGAAGAACTGGAGTTCGAAGAAGAGTTCTTTGGAGATGAACATGTGAACTAGGACGTTTCCCAGTCAGAATGCCTGTAGGGTTAAGGCAGATGGCTTGGGTTCTACTTATTGACGAAGATTTCCGCTGCTTGTGTTTCATTTGATGTTCAGCCCTTAAGGCCTTATCAATGTAAGACTTGACCATAATGGTCATCATTTGTGTAAGATGATATGTATGGATGTAAGACTCTTGTTATTCAGCTTCTGTGTGTTCAGTGAGCATTGATCTCTGGGATCACTGTACACGTGCATTCGTTGAACTCGACTTATGAGTCGGGGTCCCCACAGAGCTGGTATCAGAGCCATCCTGACTGTAGGAAGCCTTAGTTAGTGTCAGGACCCCGACTCAATGCCACATCCATCTAGCATGTAACACCTCATATCACTTTGCGGCCTCACGCACGGTATCCCCACGGGTGTCGCCTTACCTTTGCCCGGGACCGTTTGCGCCTTTTGGCACACGTATATGATGGTGTCGCTAGGATCCATATGATAAAGAACCCGGGCTGACATGGCTAGTCGTAAACCCAAAGTGGCACTAACTTACAGGGACAGGCATCCATGACCCAGCATCGAACGTGTCGGTCATCAGCGAGTGAATCCAGGCTGTAGCACTGGGCTAACAGGACTCCGGTGAACCGGGCTGTAGCGGGCTAACAGGACTCCGGTATTCATCGCGTGACATTTCCCCGAAGGGACAGACACATGATCGAAGAAGGACACATGCCGGCCAGCCTAAGTGTTCCGGAGCAGTAGCAACCTACCAGGGCTCAGTGGAAGCACTAGGAGACATTTCCCGGTAAGAGAGGCTACTAAGAATAAACAACTAGATAGTCAGATCCCACACATAGCAATACACGTTACACGTACGCATAACATGCAAGTATGTGCTGTACAACATGGCATCACATCATAACTCAACAATCATATAGATAAAGGCTCAGAAGAGCCATCATATCATTTATTGCAAACAGGGGTCACAAAACCCATCATACAGAGCATACAAGCAACAAGCGGAAGCATTACATGTCTCGGTACAGACATCTACAAATGAAAAAGGCTGAAGAGCCTGACTATCTACAACATCTGATCAAGATCGTAGCTGAGGTACAAGCTACTAGTCGAAGTCCACGAGAACACTAGTAAGACCGAAGTCTCCGCTGCAAAAACATAAATAAAGCAACATGAGTACAAAGGTACTCAGCAAGACTTACATCAGATCCTATCATACATGCATTTGTATCAAGAGGGCAATGTGGGGTTTAGTTGCAGCAAGCCAGCTTTGACTCTGTGGCTATCCTGTTCTACGACTACCACAAACTCTTGAGGTGAGACAACGTACACGAGTCCACTAATCACCACACAATACACTACTATGGATTCATTCCCGCCTCCTTACGAGAAGGCTATCCATAGCACTCACACTTGTCTTGAGCATTTTAGAGTATCCACTTCAAGTTGTCTATGTACCATGTAAGCATCCAAGAAGTCCATAACCACGGACCCGGCTATTCGAATAGATCATGTTAACCCTGCAGGGGTGTACTTCTTCACACACGCTCTCGCCACTTACCGCCATGTACACGTCATGTATCTCGGCAACCTTCAAGCGGAAGCCTGGCGAGGGTGTCGGCCATGACCTGACTAACCACACAAGACTCTAGCCCAGGTTTATCGCCTATTCGGGTTCCATCCGCAAGGAGATCCGGCCGGGGTGTCGCTCACGGCCCCAAACGATGTGAGCAGGGTTCCCAAGCCCACCATCCGGGTGCCACTTGGTACACCGTGCCACCTGTGCCTAGTCTGTCCCAAGCCCACCCTGCCGGGTGCCACCTGGTAGAAAAATATCACTACCTACAAACACCAGAAACTAGTTGCGACTCCTGGACAGAGATCAAGTTGGTTAATAAGTCGAGAGGGCTTGGAGCGCCCGGAGCCCAATGTGTGGTAGTATCGAGTCATTGGACAACATACATAGAACTCGGTGCTTAAGGACGGTTCCAGTGAGACAACCCACCATGTACTCCTACATGGCCTCTCACCGCTACCTTTACCAAATCGTGTTCACACACTTCACTCTCAGCATCAGAACATAACATAACACTCCAATTCATTCCCAATGAATCAGACCTGACACACTCTAAGCAATAGCAGGCATAGCATGGTAGGAACACAACATGGCACAATCAACTCCTACACATGCTAGTGGGTTTCAACTATTTACTGTGGCAATGACAGGTCATGCAGAGGAATGGGTTCAACTACCGCAGCACAAAGTAGCAGATGAATCGTTGTTGTCCTAATGCAATAACTGAGAGCAGGAGCGAGAGAGTAGGATTGTATCGGAATGAACAAGGGGGTTTGCTTGCCTGGTAAATCAACAGAGGAGGCACTGCTTCACCGACAGGTACTCTGGAACAGCTCCGGAGCAGGACCTATCGAGAAGGAACGGTGCCAACAATCAAAACACAAGCATATGCAACACAATGATGCATGAACATGGCATGAAGATGTGATGCTGATTGTGCTAGTGCAACTAGTACTCATTTGGTTTGAAGTCCATTTGAACCAAAGCTCAAATGCAATTCTAAATTAAGTCTCTTATATATGCCATAATGTGTTTTCTCATATTGAGCATGTATAAGTTGGTTTGTCATGCATGAAACTAGTACAGATGGAAAGGTTGCATTTTTCTGATAATTTTTCATATATAAATTATTTTAATCTGAGCTACGGTTGAATTGATATGAATTTTTGAAGTTTAAAACAATTTCTGGAATTTCCTGATTTAATTTAAATCCAGAAATCATATAATTGCGCCAGCATGACGTCATCACGACGTCAGCAGTCAACTGCGGCTGGCTAGGGTCAAACCTGACGTGTGGGGTCCACACGTCAGTGACAGGGGGTTAAACAGGGTTAGATTAACTTAATTAAAGGATTAGGGGGGTCGGGCCCACTGGTCAGTGTTAGTGGCTAATTAGGTTTAGTTATTTATTTTTTTAACTAAAATTAGCAGGGCCTGGCCCCACTAGTCAGCGACCCTGGGGGGTCAAATCCCAGGTCAAACAAGTCAAACCCGCCGGCGGTTAGTCGCCGGCGAGGTCCGCGGCGTACATGTGCCCCGGGTTTCCTCTGTGGTGCTCCAAATGGCGTGCGGCTAGGCACGTTGGAGAGCTAGCACGATGGCGCGTCGGGCGGTGGCCGTGGCTGGGCCTGGGGTGGCCGGAGTCGACGGCGGCGAGCTCGGCTGCGGCCGCCGAAGTTCGGTCCTGCACGAAATCGCGGTTGGAGCTCGAAGGCGAGCGAAGCAAAGCGCTAGGGATGCTCTACGGGGCCTTACGAACTTGTTGGACTCGCCGGGGTGACCAAATGGTCACCGGAGCTGCGTCGACGGCGAGCTCGGCGGCGGTGGAGGTTCGGCCGTGGTGGGGAACGGAGCTACGGCGCGGGAACGAGGGGGAGAAGAGAGGGGAAACGGAGAGATGCTCACGGTGGATCCAGCGTAGGCGTTAGCGGGCTCGGGGACGTCCTGCGTGCGGCGAATCGACGGCGGTGGTGGTCGGAGCCCGAGGTGGAAGACGACGGCGATGGCGGCTCCACAGGGCGTCCGGCGTCTTGTGGATTGACGGGGAGCTTCAGGGCGAGGGGGCGGAGCTCCTGCGCGTGTCGGGGAGGCGAGGGGAGGCCGGTGGCGGCGGCTATGGCGAACGGCGGTGACCGACGCGTTCGGACACGGGAGAGAGAGAGAGCGAGGGAGAGGAGAGGAAGAATCGGGGGAGAGTGAGAGGGTACGGGGGGGCGTGGCGTCTTCCGGGGCATCCAGACGAGGAGGGAGAGGCCAGGCAGGCAGGGAGGCTGGTGGCGTGGCGCGGTGGCGCGCGCGCACGCCGGGCACGCTCCCCTCCCTCTATCGAGGATGAAGACGACAGAGGAGGAGGCGGGCTGGGCCGCCTGCTCGCTGCTGGGCCGGCCAGGCCGCACAGGAGCTGGGCTGCAGGTAAGTTTCTCCTCTTTTTCTGTTTTCTAATTTTTCTGATATCTGTTTTGATTTAATTAAAATATTAAATCATTTAATTACCTTATGCCAATTTTGCAGGAGCTAGCTATATTATTCCAGAGCTCCCCAACAGGTGGCATAATTTTTGGACATATATTAATATATATAACTAATATATTTCCAATGCAAATATTTATCGGATTAATCCAAATGGCCAAAATAAATATCCATGAGCTCTTAAAAATATTGGTTTGATTTTTTATCTCTGTCCAATATTTTCAGAGAGCAACATGAGCATTTTCTTGGACCCTTTTGGAGAAATTTTTATTTGGGTCATTTTCAAAAATGATTCTGAGGGTTCCACCAATCCTCATTTCAAATTTAAATGGAATATAAACATGATGCACAAATGACTAGCTAGCCTTGAGCATACCAGAACTAGGGATGTGACAGTTAGCATGGTCGTTAGTTAGAGTAAAGCTATTTTCAAAACTATTACTAATTTTCAAAACTATCTATACTTCTCTACCCCTTCTGAGTTTTTCGAAAACTAAGATATACTTTCCTCTTCCCCTTCAAATTTAAGGGTCGCTAGAATCCTTATGCCCTGACCACGGGATTCCTTGTAATCCTCGTGGATAATCTAGAAGGAAGACGCCTTGCCAGACATTCACCCACCTCTTCTGAACACAGGATTGGCAAAACCACAGCAAGACGATGCCAACAGAAGGTACGCCCTCAAGGAATGAGGACATGAAGACCTAGAGGATGGTGACACCTTTGAAATTGCCCCAGGATTATGAAACCTTGGCCTATGATGACCAGGGCATAGGATAAGCAAGATCATGATATACATCGCTAGTAGAGCAACCCTGCCTATCATTGTTGCACCGGCAACCACCGGTGGATGAGAACCTAGCCATTTGGTCCGCCTCACTATAGTGAGCAGGAAAACGGTTCTCTTCATCCCCCGCTCTCGGTGACAATACTGTCAACAATGTGTCCGACAGATTGGGCCCCTATTATGCCTTGTTAATGTCATTACATAAAGGAGTGCCACCTGGAACCGCCAACACCTTAAAAAGGCAAAAGTGATCGTCATGATTAAGAAGACAAGAGAAGATCAAGTCAATGCCAGGCACGAGGAGCCACCTTCACCCCATCACCTCATTAGGAGAGAAGTTGTCGAAGATTCTTCAGGCTCAACCCATATCGTTTCATCAAACAAGAGACGTAGCAACACCTGAGGAAAACTCAGAAGACTGCATGAGGCACAAGGCACGACTACCGAGTCCGAGAACCCCTAGGGTAGGATGAGTCGTGTACCCCCTATGCGCAGTCGATTCCGTGTGATGGTTCGAATAGAACCATGATTGTGTGTTGCTTGTTTTTATTTGTTTGTGTTTTGATATAGGTCGCACTTTTTCCCTAGGCGACAAGTATGCGACTATATCACCTTCCTCACCTTGTTTCTTTTGTTTGGCCCTCTTTGCACCTGTTTGTTTGCACTAGCACTATAGAACCCCCTTTAGGCAAACCACCTCCTCTATGCTACTTTCCCCTCTCATCTCTCTCCTCAACCAAAGACCGACAAGACAAGGTACACCGAGGATTCTACTTCGACAACCAACGAGCACTGGAGACTTCTGTTGCAGCCTCCTCGACCAAGTGCAACCCAGTAGCATTATGTCTACTCCTCAAGATTAGAAACCCATTCCTAGACCCTTCGAGACTTCATAAGATACCCCAGCTCGAATCCTTAACCATGTGCTTAACCCACAGAATTGCAAGAGAACCTGTTAAGCCTCCGTAACCTTGCTTATCACTGGGTTCATTAGGGAACTAGTGGACATAGTGAATGAGCACATTATCATCCTAAGATAGCACCAAAACTGATGATGCCATAGGGAAGACTAATTTAAGGATATAGGAACAGAGGACAAATGACTTGGTGAGTTTATATCAATGACTTTGAGGAATCGTCCGAGACTATTTGGTGGATTGTGAGGCTTTCATGTTGGTAGATGAACTTGGTGGGATCATGATTATAGAGTAGCATAGCTTTCATTACTCCTGAGTAAATTGGATTTATAGGACAATTATGATCGCAAGCTGAAATTCTTGGAAGTATAAGTATTTGACTTAGCCAGGGGATATTGATAAGAGATAGTTGATATTACGATAATAATTTGGGGAAAAGTGTAGAAATTCTCGTTGGACAAGAGATTTGGATTTAAATAGGTGATCCTAGTATAGTATAGGTGGTGAGTAAGTCTACATGGTTCGGAGTAAATTGGATTTAGACTGATGATCTCAATCATGATACCATGTTTCTCGATGGACGATAAACTAGGAGATTGGATTAATTGTCGGAGTTCATTTAGGGATCTATATACGCCTGACTTTGGAGTTTACTCGACCATGGTAATGGAAATTGGTGGACTGACTATAGTAAGGTTGGACCTTTTCAAGGATTATAGAATTAGAGGATATTAGAAGGTCTTGTGGAACACCATAAACATTGGATTTGTAGAATTAAATGGAAGTTAATGGGTTGTTGGAGTTGATTCATAGGAAGGAAACAAGATTTTGGAGTGGCATACGACGTGTTTCCTTAGGATAGAGGTGCTTTATCTTAGACCTTCGAAGAACAGGCTGAGCACTTGGACTGTCACGTTCAAGCTTAGAAGCTTATATGTTCTACCCATGGATTTTTAGGGGTAGACATACATATGAGTTTGGGGATTGTAGACATATATGATTTTGTTAGACCTCCTCTCGGGAGCCATGACGATATGAATCACATGAGTAATGATTGGAGTTGACCTATAGGAGATGATGCTAACGGTGATATGATGTGAATTGTTTAAAGGACTAGGTAGAACAATTGGCATCTCAGAAACTGTGCTCAAAGATGGGATGATAAACGTTCACTCACACCCTAGAGTCCTTGAAACCCTAAAGCCCTACCAAGCCATAACGTGGTCAGATCATGACCACAGGCTTTGACTCTAGATCGAGAAGACCGTGGCCAATACTCAATCGTGACCACCACCAATGCCTCAGCCCACTTTGCGTACCCCCAGGCTTCATGGAGTACTTGGACAAGTTAGTTGTCATCTTTCTTTGATGACATACTTGCCTACCCGAAGACGGAAGAAGAACCGTTCAGCTGGTTAGGGAACATCTGAAGATCGCCATGTCAAGGAGGAAGAACTATACCAACCATCATCGTTAAGAAGTGAACTTCCTTGTCAAAGACCATGCATATCTACAAACCACTCCTCTCAAGGGAACCAAGCATTTTCATGACCAGGAAACCCACACCAAGATTCATCGGCCCTCTTCGAGATCACTCCAAAATTTAACAACCCCCTCTGAAATCACTGCGAGACGAAGAGAAGACAGTTACCAGCTGGAGTTGCCACCTGACTTACCCATTGTGCACAACGCTTTCCATGCATCACAACCCCGTAAGTGTTTCCAACTTCCTAACTTGCCCGATCTCTACAAGGGCATTGACCATCGAGCCATCGACCCCTAGCCCAATCTAACCTACCAAGAGCTACCCATTAGCAACCTGGATCAAGAAGAGCGTCATACACGAAGCCACACCATCAAGTACTTCAAGCTCAATGGAGCACTACATGGAAGCAGAAGCAACATGAGGACTTGAAGACTACCCCAGATCCAAGTTTCTTTATCCCTTTCCGCGCCTACTTTGGGAATCTCGGGGACGAGATTCTTGTAAGGGGGGTAGGTCTGTCACACCCTGATTTACATGCCACTACACTTAAGCTAACAATCATGATAAAATGTGGTTTGACAAAAACTTTTGAGTGTTTTGGACCTTGCCTTGGTTGGTTTTCATCTGTTGTTTGCAAGTGCTCTAAAAATAAAATAAAATCCTCCAACTCTTATACTCCTTCTCCTTGATCCAAAAACCTTTCCCAATGATCATGCCATGTGTATATAGCATTATAGTATTTTCTTACAAAAACAATTTGGCCAAAAAGTATTTTCTAAAATTAGTTTTCCAAAAACCCCTGAATTGAGGTTTGCACTGCAAGTACTTAATTAAGGGCAGTAAAAATCTTTCCAAAAATATACTTGGCTCCTGTTATATATAGGATACCCAGAAACCACAAAAATATAATTTTAAAAGTTATTTTCCTATTTTATTTAAAAGCTTTTTCTTAAGGCCAGGAATGGTCTTTAATAGGGAAAATTTATTTTATTGTTTTAAAAATATTTGAAAAAAATCAGGGAAACTCAGTGGACATATATTGTCCATATATAAGAGTTTCAACACATGGTCACGTTCAAAATATTGATCAAAGTGCTCCAAAACCCTTCCTGTCCAGAACCAAATTTGAACAACTTTGTACTACCAACTTTCTCTCCTTGACCCCAACTTTTGTGAGCATGTGCACATGACCAAATGAGGCCACTACACCAAATGGTGCATCAAGGAGAAGTGATTTGCTCAACTAGATCTACACAAGTCCATTTCTGTTGATTTCTAGGGTTTACAAAAGTTGCATTGGCAACTTTGCCCAAATGAAGTCAATATTGGTGAAACCCCTTATTTTCTCATGCCATTTGACCCCGTCAAGCCTTATGACAAGAGGAGTTCATCTTATTGCCCAAACCAGCAACAAACACCTTCTGCCATTTTACTAAAACAACTACTTTGACCTCTTCCACTCTTCTCCATGGCCTCCCCTTTTTACCACAGCCCCTCCAAGTCCCCCTCTACCTACAGTAACAATGGCTGCACCTCAGCTCAATGATTGAGGGGTGAAACCACCTCATTTACCCCTCTGGACAGCCCCTTTCCCTCTCTTCCTCACCTCCCTCCTGCCTCCAGTGGCCACCCAAGGCATCCAAGGATTTCCCCACATTCTTTACTCCTCCCTAGAGCTACCAGACATGCTTGGTCATGCCCACTTTGCCAAAAAAATGGCATGCCGGCCACTTGCATGCTCTGGAGCGCGCTACAGTGTGCTCCCGCACTGTAGCCGCCCTCTTCCAAGCACCTCCGGCCACCTCGGGCCTCCCTAGCGCGCCCGACGATGCGCCTCGGCATCCGCAACACGCCACGCCTCTGTCCCCCTCCTCCTTCTCCCTCCTGCTGCCCTTGCTCGCACGCGCGCCGGCCGCCCGAGAGTTCCAATGAGCGGCCTCACACGCGCGAAGCTCTGGCTTTCCCCGCTCTCTCCCTTCCTTCCCCTGGATGTAGAACTCTCCCACAAGGACCCCAGACACGCTCAAGTGATCCCCCGTGGCCTCCAGCAACGGCTAGAAGCTCGCCGGCGCATGAGCCACGGTGCACCGTGCCCCTCCTATTTAAAGGCCACCTCGAGCCCTATCTCGTCTCCAACTGCCCTCTCTCCCTCCCCTGGACCCCCGGACCTCGCCATTCTTCCTCCCGTGCCCCCCATCCACCTCCAAGGCCGAAGCCGAGCCGCCTCCATCGCCAAAATTCGCGCCGTCCCGACTCCTTCCTCTCCCTATAACCGCATCACAGGACCCCCCAGAACCAGAGGAGCTCTACCGTACCCTTCTTTCTCCTCCGGCAAGCCGCTAGGCCATGGCCAATCTCGCCCGACGCCACTGTCCGTCACGGGCGAAGCCCTGTTCCCATCCGGTGACGCAGGCACCCGTGGTGGGGTCTCCCCGGTTCGTCACTCTCCTCTGAGCACGCCGGTGAGCGGATCATAGCCGGAGACGCCCTGTAGCACCGGCGGCCGGCGTCGAACGCCTCCTCTGTCTTCCTTCGCGCCCGCGCGGGAGGTTGAGGACGAACCTGCAGGCGGGGCCCGCTCGTCAGTGGCCCAGCCACCGGGCCATGCAGGCAAGTGGAGGCGGGTTCACCGTCTCCCGCATCCCCGCAGCGAAGGCGTACTCCTTGGCGCCTTCGGCGTCACCACCTCTGTCCGCGCAACCGAGCTGCTGGGCCGGCCCACGGTCTATCTGTCGCCTTGTGCGCAGGGTAAGGTTAAAACCTTATTCCTTTTTTTTCTTTTTCTAGTCAACTTCAAAAATCCATAAATAATTCAAATTAACTCCAAATTTGATGATTCAAATTTCTAGTAGGTTCTAAAATCATGCCCTACCACATGGTGCTATTGTCACATTTTTACAGAAGCATTTCCTTCACAAATATTTATCAAATCCTATTTTTCCTATTTCTGTGATGAACTTTAGAAAATCACAAAGAGCTCAAAGTTGATCCAAATGCTATGATTCAAATTCCTAGATGCTTCTCAGTTCAAAACTTAGTTTTTGAACATTTTTACTAATACTTTCTGTACCACCTCAAATAATGGTCTATTTCTTCATGTATAGCCAACTCTGCAAATTCATAGAGAAATCATTTGAACTCCAAATCAAGTGAAACCAAATCCTAGATTCTCCTAAAATCTTCCTTTGTTAAATGGGTATCTTTGCTCATTTTCCAAAAAATATGTTTCTGTACACTTCTTGCAAATCGACAAATCCCTTGATTCCATCATATTGAAATGTTTAGAGATATCCATTCATCAAATCCCAATGAAACCACTTTGTTCACTCCTCATATGACCAGAGGTATCCTAGAAAAGTCCAACTCACATTTTTAGAGCACTTTTACTTTTGCCTTGTTGTGTTGCTTATTGTGTTTGTTTCCGACGTTAGTTGACGAAGTAGACGGTGTACTTGGAGAAGGACCAGAAGATTTCAAGACTCTGATGAACCAGGCAAGCAGCCCTTTGACCATGTCTATGAAACCCTTTTTATGCATGTCATATAGCACCATATTGTTGTTGCAACAGAATCATGATGATGTGGTATCCACTATGATGGTTTGCCACCGTACTTCCTCGTTGATACTTGCATTGTGCATGACCCTACCTTCTTATGAGGGTTATGCCGGTGGGAGTAGATAGGATGCTAAAGTAGATGCTACGCAAAAGGGATGGGAATATGCATGATGAAGAAGACAAAGTGTTTTCAAAGGACTTTTCAAAAACCCCGTCGGGTGCCACTTATGCCCGAGGGAGATGATGAGATGGGTAACAACATGATGACAAAGTGGTGTACTGAGGCAAGAGTGTGTTGTTTTCAAAACGGATTGGTTTAAGTTGCGACCGTTATTCCAACCTTACATGCACAACCACTCTACCCTTGTATGGGAAAGGGAATTATTGATTACCTAGGTCGATACTAGCTTGGAGCCCGCATTACTAGTGACGGGGGAGAGTTGGTGCTCTCTCTCTAGACGGGGTCGTGCCAGGTAGGGCGGCCAAGAACATTTTTATGGGGCACCAGACACACCGTTGGTACCCCGTGCGAGTATGTGATGAATATGGGAGGGATGCTCCACAATTTTAAGATGTGATAATGTTGGGCACGGGGGTTACTACCAATCGAGTGGACTCCATGTTAGTGTCGTCTAGGGAAAGGTAGTGATCGGGTGCTTACCCCGGGTACTTGAGGTATCGCGGGTCGTGGATGACACGGAAGTTCCCCGGATCTTGTGGGTAAAGTGTGCAACCTCTGCAGAGTGTAAAACTATTCGAATAGCCGTGTCCACGGTCAAGGAAAGTTGGGTAACCGCTCTTGGGCTACGTCCACATGTTTACAAACCGTGTGTGTGTGTTGATAAAACTACTTGGGTCAAGTCAAGGGACTTGACATGATTGAGTTGGGTTGGTGCCCACTCTATTTATGTTGATATCTGTAACCTGTCCTCATGGTTACTTGAATTCTCTTGATGCATGTCTTACAAGTTGTTGAACATGTCATTGCACTCAAAACTAGATTTCTGCAAAAATATACCTATATCATGCATTGTTGTATCTTGAACCAAAACATGGGTTGCTTGCGAGTACATTCAAAGTACTCATTGGCTTGCCACTGGTTATTTAATTGACCAGGCATGAAAGAACCGGAGTTTGAAGAAGAGTTCTTTGGAGACGAACATGCGAACTAGGACGTTTCGCAGTCAGAATGCCTGTAGGGTTAAGGCAGATGGCATGGGTTCTACTTATCGACGAAGATTTCCGCTGCTTGTGTTTCATTTGATGTTCAGCCCTTAAGGCCTTATGAATGTAAGACTTGACCATAATGGTCATAATTTGTGTAAGACGATATGTATGGATGTAAGACTCTTGTTATTCAGCTTCTGTGTGTTCAGTGAGCATTGATCTCTGGGATCACTGTACACGTGCATTCGGTGAACTCGACTTATGAGTCGGGGTCCCCACAAGTACCTTGCTCTGATACCAATTGAAAGTGCTAGTTATCGACTAGAGGGGGGTGAATAGGCGATATTTGTGAAAGTCTTCAAAACGTGGAAGTTTCGAAGACAAACAATAGAAATAACCTAATTGATATGCAGCGGAAGATAGACTACAACAAGCAAGCCATATTCAAGTATGCAACAGTGTTAACGTACGAAGACTAATAGCAGCTAGGTAATAGGATCAGGATGGAAGATAGTATGAAGCCAATCAACAATAGTAGTCAAGCAATGTAGTCAATCAGATAAGACAGATAAGCAATGACTTCACGAAGACAAACTCAACGTAAAGGAGGGATGAGATAGAACCAGTCACTTGTTGAAGACACAGGATTTGTTGGACCAGTTCCAGTTGCTGTGACAACTGTATGTCTTGTTAGGGAGGCTGAGATTCAACTCAGAAGACCGTGTCTTCACCTTATTCCCCTTGATGTAAGGACACTTAGTCCTCGCCCAATCACTCTGGTAAGTCTTCAAGGTAACTTCCGAACCTTCACAGACTTCGTTCACCCGGCAATCCACAATGACTCTTGGATGCTCAGAACGCGACGCCTAACCGGCTGGAGGATACACAGTCCTCAAGTGTAATAAGTCTTCAAGTCACACAGACAAAAAGACTTCAGTGATGCCTAACACTCTTTGGCTCTGGGTGTTTGGGCTTTCTCCTCGCAAGGATTTTTCTCTCTCTCAAATGCTTCGAGGTGGGTTGCTCTCAAATGACAAAAGCCGTGTACAAACTCTAAGCAGCCACCAATTTATGGTGTAGGGGGTGGGCTATTTAAAGCCACTAGGCAACCCGACCTGATTTGTCCAAAATGACCCTGGGTCACTACGGAACTGACATGTGTTCCAACGGTCAGATTTCAAACACACGCGGCAACTTTACTTGGGCTACAAGCAAAGCTGACTCATCCAGCTCTGGATAAGGTTTGCTCACATTGTCTTCGCTCGAAGACATAGGATTTGAGTTGAGCATCACTTCAGTCACTCTGACTTAGTTCACTTGGACCCCACTTAACAGTACGGTGCTTCCTATGACTCAACAAAGAAGAAAAGGAAGCAACGAATCCACGTCTTTGCGCTCCATAGTCTTCATGCAATGTCTTCTCATGTCATAGTCTTCAATATGAATATCTTCTCATACCACCATTGTCTTCAATGTCTTCATACATTTTTAGGGGTCATCTCCGGTAGGTAAACCGAATCAATGAGGGACACTACCTGCGTTATCCTGCATTAGTCCCTCAACCAACTTTGTCGTCAATACTCCAAAACCAACTAGGGGTGGCACTAGATGCACTTACATCTCCAGCTATGGTGATAATGCCCTTGGAACTCGGCATCTTCATCTTGAGGTAGCCGTAATGGGGCACAGCCATAAACTTGGCCAACGCTGGTCGGCCAAGCAATGCGTGGTACGGGCTCTCCAAGTCCACTACCTCGAACCATATTGCCTCTCAGCGGAAATGATCCTTGTCCCCAAAGAGAACATCCATCTTGATCTTGCCGATTGGTGAGCAGGACAGGCCGGGCACGATGCCGTGGAACACAGTCCGGCTTGGCATGAGTTGCTTTGGCTTGATGTTGAGCTTCTCCATTGTATTTTGATACAGTATGTTGATACTACTCCCGCCGTGTATCAGCACGCGGGAGAATCGGGCGGCCCGCCTCTCTGTCGCCAGGGTGGCATCCAGAACCAGGGCATAGGAGCCAGGAGACGGCATCACCTCTAGGTGGTCGTCCCAGCTCCAGCTAATGGGCTTCTCTGACCAATGCATGAACTTAGGGTTACTAGAGGTGACCGCGTTGACTTCTTGCTGCTGTCGGCGCCGGCTGCGCCGATCTTCTGTCTGGCTGGTGAATACGACGTAGGCGGCTTACTCATCGAGGAACTCATCTTGGATGGCTCCGACTGCAGGCCGAGCGGCCGGCTGCTGCAGGGCAGGAGGCAGCTAGCCTGCAGGCGGAGGCGGCAACAGCCCCTCGCCCTTGGAGATTCGGGTGAGCTAGTGAAACTTCATATTGTATGGTTGGACGGCTTTGCGCCGCTGTGGAACTTGCAGGGGGCATCGAGGGTTTGCTCGTAGGAGAAAGCCGGCTGCCAAGCCGGCCTACTGCCCTTCTGCTTCTTTGGAGTCGGCCGTCCATCAGGCCGCTCTTCTACGATCGTGGCCACCTGCTGACTAGTGGAAGGCGGCATAGGGACCTTGCGCTTGTGGTTGTTTTGATACGGGCGCCGGCTTGATTCTCCAGCCGGCGTATTGGGAGCTGGCGTCAGCACCTTTCCGGAGGCGTCTACCCGGAGCTCGGTCTTCATTGACGAGTCGGCCGTGGCATACTTGTCCGCGATGATCAGTAGCTCATCAAGGGTTGCCGGCTCGTCGCAGAGGAGTCGGTGCTTGAGGAGAGTGCCCTCGCGACACCCAGCAGTGAAATACTCTATGGCCTGGACCTCGTGCACCCCCTCGCAGGAGTTGCGGAGCTCGGCCCAACGCGTGAGGTAGTCGCGGGTTGATTCGCTGGGTCCTTGCACGCACAAGGAGAGCTGTCGGGGCTTAGGAGCCCGCTTGTAGGTGCTGGGGAAGTTGCGTATGAATGCTTCAGTGAAGTCCAACCAACTATTGATGGTGTAAGGCTTGAGGCTGTTGAGCCAGGTGCGAGCCGTGCGTTGGAGCATCAGGGGGACATATTTCACGGTAACGCGCCGATTGCCATTCGCTATGCGAACGGTGGTGGAGTAGTCAATCAACCAGTCTTCTGGCTTCGCGGAGCCGTTGTACTTGGGCGTGTCTGTTGGGAGCGAGAACCCTTTGGGAAAGGGCTCGTCGCGGATGCGGGGGCCAAAACAAGGCGGGCCGACATCATCTTCTTCTTCCAGGGCCAGGGATCGCGCTAGGCAGTCGATCCGATGGCGGGCATCATTCTCGCCGACTCCTTCATGGCGACCAAGTCGGCCGCTGAGAGTCGGATGCTCGACAGGCGGCGGGGTGGGATATCTTTCCCCGTGAGGCGGAGGAGGGGGCATATCGCCTCGTCGCTCCACCCCTCGGGGGCGGCCTTCTACGTCGCGCTCGATGGTAATGCGAGTCCGGCTGCGGCTGGCAGCCGGCTCCTTTTCCTGCCTTGTGCAGGCTCCGCCCGTAGTCGGCGTACGTGACGTCGCACCGTGCTCTCGGCGAGGGGGGATTTCCAGCTCGGACATCGGCTTCATGCTGCTTTGCGGCCGCGTCGATCAGCTGCTGGATTCGCCTGGTCATGTAAGGGAGCTCGTCGGCCCCTACTCCGTTCAGCTCGTCTACGACCGACTGGGCGGCGCGTAGGTTCTCAAGAGGCGTGGCGTAGACCGGGCGTTCTGCCCCTAGCATATCGGTGATGGCTGCGCCGTGTTTCTTGACGACGCCGGCCCGGCTTGGCCTTTCTGGAGGCGGCGTGCTGAAGGCGGCGTGGTCGACTTCGCGCTGGTGGGCTTCCATGAGGCGTATCATGGTGGCTATCTTCTGGCCCTCCGCAAGGAGGACAAGGCGGCGTGCCTCCAGCGCCTCAGTGTCAGCGTCCGCCGGGATGGGGGCGGACGGGTCATGCAATGCGGCCTGCAGGGCGTCGCAGGCGTTCTCATCGGAGGCGACGCCGTGGCTGATGACAAGCACTTCGGTGACGGTGCTGCCACCACTGTCAGCTCGAGGGAGAGGGTCATCGAAGACGATCACGTCGGAGGGGAAGGCGTCGAGCGATGCTGTGTCGGAATCGACAAGCATCGGGCCGGTGGAGTCGACCGACTGCAAATCCGCGGTGGGCTCGCCCAAGACGTGGAGTTGGTCAAGGAGGCTGACGAGGCGGCTCTCGGGGCAGTCTGTGCCCGCGTCGGATGCGGGATCATCGGAGATGCGAGCCTCGCCAAGATGATCGGCGAGGCAGCTCGTTGTGCAGGCATCGTTGACGCTTTGCAGCGCGGTCGGGGCAAGCGTCATTGGGCGTGCCGGGCTTGCTACGCTCGCTGGGGAGGAAGAGGGTTCCCGTCCAGAGCAGGTCTCCGGACGACGGTGCAGCTGGCCCCATGGTGGGCGCCAAATGGCGGGTGGTGGGAACCAGCAAGACATCGCCGGTGCCTGGAAACGGGATGAGGCGAAGACATGCACGCCGGCGAATCTTACCCAGCTTCGGGGCTCTCCGTGGAGATAACACCCCTACTGCTGCTCTGCGGGGTCTCCGCATGATCACTTGATGAATAAGTTACTACAAGCTGCTCCTAGAGCTGTTCGGTGGGAGGAAGAAGAAGGGCATGACTAGCTCCTCTCTTCCCTCTACGTGGTGGCTAACACTATCAGAGTCCAACCATTTGCATGGGTGTCTCGGGGGGTTTATATAGGCCTCCCCCCGGGGGTACAATGGTAATCTGGCCTAGGTGTGGGCCCAGGCTATCAGCGTCTACGTCCGTCGGCTTCTGGGGCCCACCGACTGGTGGGTCCCGCCGGCTACCGGCCCCACCGCTTGGGGGGTCTTGTCGGGGGCTGGTTACTGCCGCCTCGCCTCAGATGACGAGGGCTTTGTCGAGGTAAGCATGGCTACAGTGCCGCCGCCTTGCGGGCGCTCACTGTAGCCTTACCTTGTCTTGTCTGCTTGATGGTGCGCGCGCCCCGAGGAGGGGAGCAAGCCGGCTGCAGGAAGCCGGCCTTACCTGAGGCCGGCTAGGGGAGGCCAGGCCACCTTCGGATGTCTCTCTAACTGAAGGGGCCCGCCGCTTCTGGGCCGTATCAGCGGCCCGTCGTGGATGGCGTCACGGTTCGCATGGCAACAGTGCCTCGCCGGACAGGAGATGTCCGCCCTGTACTGCATACTGTAGCCATGC
The DNA here is from genome assembly GCF_018294505.1 of Triticum aestivum. NCBI lineage: Eukaryota > Viridiplantae > Streptophyta > Magnoliopsida > Poales > Poaceae > Triticum > Triticum aestivum. The sequence continues at coordinate 184,259,328 of NC_057813.1, read as the reverse complement.
TTGTTCCGAGATTCGGGGGTGGCAGGGTCCACTGTAGCCACGCCCCGTCTCGTCACTGTTATGGGGGGTTGACTATAGGGTACGGCCCATGGCTGCCTTCCATGGGCCGGCTTCCTTGGAGCCGGTACTTCATGGGTCGGCTTTCTTGGAGTCGGTCCTTCATGGGTCGGCTTTCTTGGAGCCGGTCCTTCATGGGCCGACTTTCTTGGAGTCGGCCCTGTTGTGGCGTCCCCTAAAGATTGTTTACGGCCGGGCCGCCTTCCGCTAGTCGGCCTAGGCGATATCTGGTCGGAAGAAGGTGGCCCCGTGTCTTGGGCGCCTCAAGGATCTGTCGGCCCATTGTTTTTTCTGAGGGCCAAAGGGAGACGGCTAGGCTACCCGTGGTCATTTACTCCGACAAAGGATAAGGACGCACTTCCTTGCATGCAAAGATATAGCTGGTGGGTCCCGGCTGTCAGAGGAACAATCACTTTTTTGCCCTTAATATGGACGCACTTCCATGCGTGCAAAGATGTACCTGGTGGGTCCATCTGTCAGCCTCACCGCGTAGAGTCCTCTTTCAGTGGCTGTCGTTCATTCACCACGTTGACCACGCCACGCGGACAACACCCAGGCGATGGATGACGGCAAGGCCTAGGAAGGGACGACATGGAGCCAGGGAAGACGAGGTAGGTAGATGCCCACGCGAAGGGATGTACGAGGGTTTACTAGTTCGGCTGCGGTGTGAGGCTTCTGTCGCCGAAGAATGACAGGAGGTGTTGGTGAGTAGAGAAATGGCGTGGAAAGCGAGGGGATCAGGTTGGACTGGTGAGTACTATGCGGCAGCACAGCCGGCCACGGGATGCGGTAGCAAGTGGTACCACCGGCAGTTGTTTGGGTGACTGAAGCAAGAATTTATGAGATTGAAGAAGCACGACGTCCGTTGCATGGACATCCAGTGGCCCCTGCTGCTAGAATCGTGTGTTGACTATAAGTTGACAAATCCTTGCGTACCGGTCAACTTAGTAGGCCCACAACTGTGTGGTAGAGAACATATGGCCTATTTGTGATCTGTTAGAATGTCCAACCCATTTTTGAATTCTAATGGAATTTACTACAACCCATTTACAATTTGTTAAAACTACTGTCGGATTACGGGTTCCGCAAACCCTTGAATGGTTCAAACTCTGGGGTGCGTGCGGAGATCTCAACCTACCCAACCTGCCTACTCGCAATCCTCCTAAGCCTAGCACGACGGGCTCGAAGAGACAAAGGGACACCACAGTTTATCTTGGTTCAGGCCACCTTGCGGCATAATACCCAACTCCAGCGTTTTGGTGGATTGCCTCGAGGGGCTGAGGATGAACTAGTACAGTTGATGAACTGGCCTTGGGAGGTGAGGTGTTCTTGAGCTCAAGAGAGCTGGTGAGGTGGTCGGGTGAGAGTGGATCAGATCCCTTGTTCTCAACTCGATTCAATCCCCCTCTATGGTGGTGGCTAAGTCCTATTTATAGTGGCCTTGGTCCTCTTCCCAAATGTTGGCGGGAAGGGATCCCACAACGACCGGATTTGAAAGGGGACAAGTAGTACAACTTATCCTGACAAAAGTGGTCTTCGCCTGCGAAAAGCCCCTGGCCATGACGCTGCGGTGGGCTCGGTGATGACCTACGTCCTGCCGTCCTGGTGGTCTTGGTCTTGTTGCACCAAAATGGAAACCTTTGGCTGATTCCTCGGGACCCCGCGCCTACAGCTTACCTCCCTTGCCCCAAAGAGGAAACTGGCGTTCTGCGCCCGCTGGCGCCCACCTGGCCTTGGTCGACATGGCTCACATCAGCTGAGCCTCGTGAGGTGCACTTTGCATAGAACTCTCCGCCCCTCGGGAGCCATCCTGAAGAGGCCAATCCCCTCGGGGGTCTTGGTGTCATCGTCCTTGCGAGGCTTGGCCCCTCGCGAGGGTCTTGATGTCACGCCCAATATGCGACCCTATCCAAAAGGAACTCGAAGGTCCCACCAAGGATAGAACCGCATATTGAAACGCTTTTGCAAGGTGGATATCATTACATCAACATTACATAATAGATGGGGATACATACATAAGGCATACAATGCCACACGAATACAACATCACAATACATAAGAGCATCATGCGACTACGGATGGAACACAAACAGAAACTCAAACGACATCCACCCTGCTAGCCCAGGCTACCGACCTAGAACCTATCCCTGATCGAAGGAGAAGCAGAAGAAGAACTCAACGCAAGCAAGCATCGCTCTCGCGTCATGATCATCCCATAAACCTGTACCTGCAACTGTTGTTGTAGTAATCTGTGAGCCACAAGGACTCAGCAATCCCATTACCATGGGTATCAAGACTAGCAAAGCTTAAAGGGAAAGGAAGGGGTAAAGTGGTGAGGTTGCAACAGCGACTAAGCATATATGGTGGCTAACATACGCAAATAAGAGCGAGAAGAGAGCAAAAGGAACGGTCATGAAGCTAGCAGTGATCAAGAAGTGATCCTGAACTCCTACTTATGTCAAACATAACCCAGAAACCGTGTTCACTTCCCGGACTCCACCGAAAAGAGACCATCACGGCTACACACACGGTTGATGCGTTTTAATTCGGATCAGGTGTCAAGTTATCTACAACCGGACATTAACAAATTCCCATCTGCCTATAACCGCAGGCATGGCTTTCGAAAGATTATACCCTGCAGGGGTGTCCCAACTTAGCCCATGACAAGCTCTCGCGATCAATGAAGGAATAGACCTTCTCCTAGGAAGACCCGATCAGACTCGGAATCCCGGTTTACAAGACATTTCGACAATGGTAAAACAAGACCAGCAAGACCGCCCGATGCGCCGACATCCTGATAGGAGCTGCACATATCTCGTTCTCAGGGCAACACCGGATGAACACTACGTACAACGATGAACACTACGTACAACTAAAACTAGCCCTCGAGTTTCCCCGAGGTGGCGCTACAAGTGGCTCTGGTTCGGACCAACACTTAGACAAGCATTGGCCCGGGGGGCTGTAATAAAGATGACCCTTGGGTTAATTACTCCCAAGGGAAATATAGGTGGTGGTGAGGCAAATGGTAAAACCAATGTTGGGCCTTGCTGGAGGAGTTTTATTCAAAGCGAACTGTCAAGGGGGTCCCATAAATCACCCGACCGCGTAAGGAACGCAAAATCCGGGAACATAACACCGGTATGACGGAAACTAGGACATAAGGCCGAGCCTTCCACCCTTTACCAAATATATAGATGCATTATTAATAATATAAGAGATATTGTGATATCCCCACACAATCCTGTCCACCATGGAGAAATCTTCAACTTCACCTGCAACTACCAACGCTATAAGAGGGCTGAGCAAAGCGGTAACATAGCCAAGCAATGGTTTGCTAGGAAGGGTGTCGAAGGTTAGAGGTTCATGGCAATTTGGGAGGCTTGAAGAGCAAATGATAGGTAATGCAGCATAGCGATAGAACGAAGCAACTAGCATAGCAATGATAGTAGTGAGATCCAGGGTAGTGGTCATCTTGCCTGAAATCCCGCTAGGAAGAAGAACGAGTCCATGAAGAAGATGAACGGGAGCAGTCGAACGAATCCTCACAATCGCAATGTTACCGGAACTAAGAAGCAACACCGGAAAGAAACAAACAACATGGTAAACAACCACCACTTAAACATGGCATGATGCACAATCAAGTATGATGCATGTCTGGATTAAATAGGCATGACATGGCAAAGTGCAACAAACAATACTACAAGTTAAGTGGAGCTCAATATGCAACGAGTTGCATATTGAGAAACACCACATTCATTAATTTAGTTCACTCTTGTTTATGTACCCAACAATATTAAATGTTGATTGACATGCCAAGAGGTGAAACATAATGAAACTACCTATCTAGGCAAATTTAAATGAGGCCGGAAACAACAAACAATAAGTCCGGAAAATCCCCATATGCATATTTTAGATTCGGTACTGTTCTGCCCTAAACCACATTTTAAGGTTGTTAAACAGGAAAATAAAGTGGACCATGTTAAACTAGGCATTTTTCCACCCCATTTACATATAAAGAACATTTAAAACCGAGCTACGGTTATTTAGTTATGAAATAAATCATTTTAACATGGCATTTAAGCAAATTAATGCAAACAGCAATTTAAACATTTTAAACATGGATGAAAATGGCATATTATTAATCTACACAATTTTCTGAGCATTTTACATATATAAATTATTTTAATCAGATGCATAGTTGTGGAGTTATTATATGCATGATATTTGAGGGGTTTTCTGTAAAACTGGCAATCTCTGGATAATTACGAAAATCGCAGCACAGAAAAAAAAACAAGCATGGGCCGAATCTAATTAGCCCAATAGTGTATAGGAGGGGGGATCTGGAGGGGGCTGCTCACCCAGGCCTCATGGGCCGGTTCGGTGGAGAAGCTGGGCTGCAGCTGGGGAGGCCCACACGGGTCGGGGCAAACCTGGGCTGGGCCGGACGCGGGGCAGAGCCCACGGAGGCGACTGGGCGTCGTCCTCCTCAATCCAGAGGGGGTCGAGGGAAAGCAGCAGGGACGGGCCGCAGCTCGATGCCGGCGAGGTCTGGTGCCGAGGAGGCCAAAAGGAGGCCGGAGATGCGGGATCCGGCCGGCACCGCGCTAGATCCGCCGAGGGAGGAGGCTGGAGGGGCTCCGGCGACGAGAACCGAGCAGCAGCGGCGAGCTTCTGCGAGATCCCTGCGGGAGAGAGAGAGGGAGCTGGTGAGGGAAGGAAGGAGAAGAGGAAGGGAGAGAGAGGCCGGGCGGCAGCGCTCATCTCGGTGTCGGGGACGAGGAGGCGCGGGCGGCGGCGATCGCGGGGCGCCGGAGGGGCACGACGG